>NC_092800.1:16200963-16500963 GCF_918797505.1 Bemisia tabaci
TCGAAACTAAATAAATGTAACGGACAATGTGGCAGTTAGTGTTGAGGGCGAATTAGTTTGACCCGAAGGTGAATTTGTCTTACCACAGCGCTAATTTTACAGCTAGTGCTGTTTTCCAATTCTGGTTCGCGCTCTAGTAAAGTCAAGTCAGCGTATGAAGCGAATTGATTGGTGCTTCAGTACAATAAATTAGTTCTGAAGCCTAATTTTGATTCTACTTGGCGAGAACTTACCAAATTAGTTCTCAACGCTAACTACTTTTTTTTCAGTGCATATGACCTCAACTTCGAGATCCATCTGGATCTCTGAAGTTTTCGGATCACGCATCCGAAAACTTGAGGTCAAGCTGCCGAAGTTCGGGTCAGAGTTCTGAAGTATTTCGGTATATGCTGAAGGGTTTGGGTCACGCATCTGAAGAACTCGGCACTTACTGAAGTACTTCATATGTCTGATCTGAACTTCGGCAGCTGGACCTCAAGTTTTTGGATGCGTGATCCGAAAACTTCAGAGATCCGTATGATCTCAACTTCGGGTCCCTGCACGAAGATTTTTTCTCCGTGTATGTCTCTCATTCCCCTCAAAAACAGTCAGCTTTATTTTTCTTTTTACTCATGAGATGGGTTATGGGTAATGCTGTCAGTGAAAGCAGATTGTTTTACAGTAAGATACAAACCTACTAGATCTTACTCTGAAAAAAAAGTATGGTTTGAGGCACCGTGATGTGAGTAATCACAAACAGTATTTATTCGGCCTTATAGGAATACCGTATTTGTCTTTCCTTAAACAGTTCATGTCCTTAGGAGGGAGGAAGCCGAATATGGTTAACACTGTGATTAAGTAGGGTTTAAGGAAACCTTGAACACAGCATAGTAAAATAGAAATGTTTTGCGAGCCTCGAGTAAAATTCGGTATTGTATTTCTAGAAATGGATCCTTACAAGGGGTTACAATGATTTGCCTCTGCAAAACGTGGAAAATACGGGAACGAATCTACTGTGAGTTTTGTAAGTTTTAAAGTAAGTTTGCACTTACCTCAAAGTTTTTCTAAATCATATATATGATTACGGATTACCTTCATCCTTCTTATAATACTGTGTTAACCATGCATTTGGGGTCCTTCACGTAAAGGATCCGTTTAGAGAACGACTAACAGAATCGCATTTGCAAAACCAGCGGGATTCAGTGTTTTCAAAATCGTGCAAATTCTTCTTTCTTTAAAAATACTTTATACATACGTACAATATTTGAATTTACTCAATTATTTTCCCCTAAAAATGACAATTTCTTGGTGGGAAGCAAGAATTATTTGCCATTCTGGGAGATTCTTTAGATAATTATAGGATGTCTATAGTCCGGAATTTCCGGAACGTGTGGAATTTCCGAAAAGTCCGGAAATAGTTTTGATTTTGTAAGGGCGGTCCGGAAGTACGGAAAAATTGCGGAAATTCCGCAAGAAGGTCCGGATCAGTTTTGTTACAATTTTAGCGAGAAATTCAAATTATTGAAATTTTTCGAATTTCGTCAAACGAGGGCACTGAAAAAGTACTGAATTTTTCCATTGAGGAGGTACCGAATTTCTCGGAAATGTTCTGTAAAAGTACTGATTTTCGGTCGGCCTGTTTTGGTAGATACCCTGTTATGAAGAAGCAACATTTTTATAACACTGTAATCGCGCTGGCTCCTTCTTGCCAAATGCGATCCACCCATGAATACGGCTCCTGATCTCGAATTTTAAACGAATTTTAAACCAATTCTCAATTTTCCTTGACGTCCGGCAACACGCGTCCCGGGCCCAGCGTCCAGCGAAAGGGTAGCTCGGGGATGCGGAGCCGCACGGAGGCAGGGGGAGGGGGTAAAGGTCGGTCGGGTCTCCAGAGACGCCGGGGCCAAAAATCAGGGGTTGTTCCCAGAAATGTCAACAGCGGCGAGGTTATTGCATAACCGTCCCTCGCCCCGCTCCGACTCCCGCGGGACGCCCGTGAAAAATAATACGCGTTTATTTATCCACACAGATTTCCACGGCGCTGCCGATCCGCGGGGGTTCTTCCGCATTTTCCGCTTTCGCGCCCACGAGGCGATGCGGATGGCCAGGAAAATTCACTTGAAGACGATGTCTAGGACGTGGAAAATCAGGAATGGAGATGTTGCATGTGTTAGGAATTTGCGATTTGACCGTTGCTTCTTATGTAAAAGTTCGCAAAAAACGCGATGGTGCCACTGGTTTTCTCTGAAATCAACTCCCAAGCTCAAAAAAAGCTCTCAAGTTGAGGCCAAAATGGAGGGGATATCCCACGCTATCCTGAGAGTCCACTTCTACATCAAGACAAACTCTCCATGCAAAGATAGGGAGTTAATACATTAGCAGGGATGCCGTGTTTTCACTTTTAGAGTCCCCGCATAAAGTGGCAGCCCTGTCAATGTATTTGGTCCCTGTCTTTGCATGGAAAGTTCGTTTTGATGTAGAGGTGGACTCTCAGGATAGCGTGGGATTCCCCACCTTTTGGCCTCAACTTGAGAGCTGTTTTTGAGCTTGGGAGTTGATTTCAGAGAAAACCAGTGGCACCATCGTGTTTCTCGCGAACTTTTACAAAGAATCATCAGTCAAATCGCAAATTCCTCACACATGCAACATCTTTATTACCGGAGCTTGCCGAGAAGTGAAAATACTCGGGAAAATCAAGGAACATGGTCTTCAAATCCTGGAATTCTTCATTTTTCCAGCCCAGAGACAGCACTGAAAAAAAAGTTACGGGCTTTATAGACATACCGTCCGTTCCGGGCTCAGAGGCCGGAAGCAGGAGGCAAGAGGCTGGAGACTGGAAATTGCTCTGTAAAAAAATGAAATGGCGGTGAAATTTTTAAACGTCGCTCGGCGCTTGCGATACTTCGGCCGGAGGGTGACGATTTTTTGTAGCCCGAGTGTCGGCAGAAAATACTCGGATTTACAGGCGAATTTCGGCAACGTCGCGCCGAATATCGCGGGAATCCGCGCCCCGCGTCGTGGATGTGTCGGTGTGTAGCTGCGCGTCGGGCGGCGCGGGTGTGAGTGCGGCCCCTCGGCCGGCTTTCCGCCGTTTCACCTCCGACAACAAACAAAAAATCAAAATCGAATAAACAGTCGGAAAATTGTTTTTCTTTATTTGCCACTTTCGACGATAAACATTTTTCGAGCTGAATAAATAGCGATCGTCCCGCTCCCGCTCTCTCTGCCGCCGCCGCCGCCCCCCCCCCCCCCCCCCCCTATGGCAGCGAGCATTAGCGCTCCGCTTTCCGCCGGAAACGCCAGCAGGTTCGTTTACTTCCGGGTCCGGTCGACCCAGATTCCGCCCCCTCCCCCCCGTGACGTCACACTCCCGGACGCCTTGTAGTTTCGCTGGGTTTCGGTCATTGGTTGAAATGCGCCAATGGATTCAGGGTCGTATTCATAGTAGTTCCGTAGAGGTGTCGTCAGCTAAGTTGACGGTTGTTTACTTTCGGTTTGCAAGCGCCGACGACGAATTTGGGCCTCTGAACAAAGCGGCGTTCGCTACTATCCACATTGAAAACGTCAGTCTCATGATCGTATCGAAAAAAACTACTTATCAGTTGGATTGCATTTTGCCAAAAGGAACCACTAGCATTGCAATGTTACTAAGATTGTGCAACTTCTTTTGTCTTGGAGGAAAATCCCGATTATCCATTAATAGTTTCTATTTTACTCGCTAAAAAACTGTAAATTTAATCAAAAATTACCATCTGAATTCCATAGTTTTTCACGCTTTCCGCAATTTTATTGCAAAAGATGAAGTTGCACAATCTTTGCATCATTGCAATGCTAGTGGTTCCTTTTTGCAAAATGCAATCCAATTATCAGAGTCTCACTGCCGAATTTTAATCGAAAAATGCAAAAATTGTCCTTTTCATGATACTACGTCAAGGAGCCCCCTGAACCTCCCTTGATACAAATGTAAACTACAAGTCCGATTTTCTTGCCCGGTCAATTTTTTGACTTTCGAACATTTTTTCTCCCTGAATTTTCCCTGAATCCAACGAGCGGTACCGTCGAAACGGCAACCCGGGGCGCCGACGATGGGTTGCTTAAACAAATCAGGGCCGGCCGGGGTTCGGCTCTCGGGCTGCACGGTGCACACGGCACACAGACCTGTTTGCACAGCTTATAATTGGTATTTAAATATTCAACGCAACTTACATCCCGATAATTGCTCCTGTGTTTGCTTCATTATGTTTGCCGCTGCTTCAGCCCTCCCGCCCTCCTCCCCTCGTTTGCCTCTCCCCCCTCCCCCCGGTCCCTGCGAGGCTGCTGTGTTTGATCGCGGAAAAATTCTCGCTTCCGACTGGATCGAAGTAGAGTCCCTTTATAGAGAGAGTTGAGACAACGCGGCTGATGGATGTCGCAAACGCGGGAATAAAGATTACACAATTCGGAGGTTGTTCGTAAGCTTTGATCAACTCATTCCCGAATTCCTATCGCCGTTCAATCTCATTCCATTTGGACCGAGTTTAATAGAAAGGAACCAAGCCACATCAGCTATTACCAAGTTCAACTGGGCAATTGAATTTTTTACGAGAGAACGTTTGTTCGGATTTCTTTGAAAATTTTAAGGAATTTGCTTCGTACCATGGAGAATTTTCACTGAAAGCACGAAAATCCGCATAACCGTTTTCATGTAAAAAATCAAATTGCCCAATTAAATTTGGCAAAAGCTGATGTGGCTTGGTTCCTTTCTGTTTAACGCGGTCCATTTGTTCCTTGCCGTACCCCCTATTCCCCGGTCCAATTCCAGTGTATAATCTTTGCAATGGTGAAAATGTAATCCTCATTCCCGTCTGTGACACTGTGAAGGCCTAAAATATGGGAACCAATCAGAAATGGATTTGCATTGTTTTTACCCTCAGTATAAAGGGACTGTAGATCGAGGAACCGTGACGTGCTTTTCTGTCCGGTGTGGAGAGGAATGCTGCCATGCTAAGGGAAAACGCCGTATGAGCCTTCAGACGTCGCTATTTTGTCTGCTAGACGGGGAGCCTGTTAATATTATTCTCCCAGTTTTTCACAGAATTTCATTTGCAATTTGATGGAAATTATCTAAAAATGTCAAGGAAAAACACTCATGTCATTCCTCAAAAATCGTAATTTTTCTGTAAGTTGCCGCATAAAGAGCACACAAAATTGCCATATTTTCATTTTTTTAAGTATTATTTACTTGTCCGGTGAGGAATGCTGCTATGCTAAGGAAGAACGCCTTATGAGCCTTTAGACGACGTTGCCATTTTTTCCTCAATAAAATACGAAATTTTCGGGGAGACTGTGAATATTTTTCTTACTTTTTTTCACAGAATTACATTCGTAATTTGATGGAAGTTAACTAAAAATTTCTAGGAAAAACATTCATGTATTTCTTTAAAAATAATAAATCTTCTGCAAGGTGCTGCGCAAAAAGAGCACACGAAATTGCCATATTTTGATTTTTTTACTTGCAAAGACTCCACCTTGAGGTCGTCTTACCAAAAAAAAGCGTTGCATCCATATTCTTTCCAAAGATCCCGATCGCTCTGCCTATAAAATACGTAATAAAATTTGTGGAATTCTTCCCTCAACTGCTATAGAAAAAGTGGGGTGTGTAAAAAAACGGGAAACAAACACAGCGGTTTAAGAGTTAGATTTATATTCAAAGGTCTGTGCTACAATCTTGACAGTTTTTTGGCATGTGGGCATTCTCATTTTTACGATGACCCTAGTCATGAGCACGATCGCTCTACCATCAGTGGCAAGGTGTGAATGATCGATCATCAATATTTCCCATTTGAAGCTATGTTAAAGAATCGATTATTAAGGTATACCCTAACTATCGACCCTTGTCAATAGGTTTAAATCGCAGATCAATCGATAAATCGCAAATCAAGCCACGCATCCGTCTACCACCCAGAAGGACGCTACAAAGTTGATCTCAATCAAACCAGGAATTCCAAAGGCGCACGCTGCATCAGGAACAGATTTACATTTTGTTTTGGCGTGTTTATTTTGTATAATATTTCATATAATTTAATACGAAATGATGCGCACAAAAAAAGGCGATAAGAGTTACCGACTCCGGGCGGTCGGCACGCTTCGGTCAGATTTTTACGGCCCGCGACCTTTTCGGGCGGGGATGGAATGTGTCATAATTTTCACGGGAGGGATTAATAATTTCTGTCGCGCGTCGCCCCGCCGTAAACACGCACTAAAAGGCGAGGAGAAAATAATAAAAAAATCAGGGGGTCCGATACAAAGGGGAATTGATAATCGACGATCTTGGGGGTGTCGGTGACGTCTACAGGGGGTCCCAGCTCCGAAGTTGCGCGCACAAGGTGCGTTGTGGCGCGCGACGCATGATGCTCCATTGTTGTCGATTGGAGCAAGTATTTGATTCAAGGAAAGATTTCGCGGACTTACGAGCAGTGAATCCAATAAACCAGAAAAAAAAACAAACAAACAAAAATATGGGCAATTGCGGTTTCTGACTCAACCGTTATAACTTCGATTTGGTTTAAATTTTTGAGATTTTTTTTTATCGAAATTCCTAGCGAGTCTCCGCGATCTAGTAATACCAATATTTAAAAGCCCGGTTGTTAGTGTATTAGGAACCCTGCTTCTTTGGACACTCTCGATTCAAAATAAATTAAAATCAGATGGTGGCAATGTACAAAAATTTCAAATTTATTGATGCGCAATCATGCATGTGTGTGTGTTGTAAATTCTTTTAAACTCAATAATGGGTCAATTGTGCTGGTCATAAAATCTTGTTTTAATGCTAGATTTGTGTAGATCAGCTACAAATAATAAGTTCCGTCTAAATAGCAACTTTCTACGTACAATGTTAACCGAAAACCGTTTCGCTTTTTGAAAAACTCGGATTTTGACGACATCCACCGCGGTAGAGACACCCTTGGTGTCTTCCATCTTACTTTCATCAATCAGTGAGACACATATTTGCACTGGTTACTCAATCTGAAACTCGGATGAAAGCATGGTGGAAGAAACCAAGGGTGTCGCTACCGCGGTGGATGACGTCATAAACCGAATTTTCCAAAGCACAATATCTGAACGTAGAGAGTTGCTGTTTGTTCAGATCAATGTTTAGCTGATCTACAAGAATCAAGCACCAAAATACGATTCTGTGACCAGCGCAACTGACCCATTTGAATAGCAAACAACACCAAAATCTAAGAAGGGAAGAAGATCAAGGATTTGTTGTTGTTTGCATCACTGAACTACTGAAGAAAAAGTATTACAATCTCAACTATACTTCCAGCACTAGCCAAATGGGTAAAGGCACTAGCTAGCGGTAAAGTTAATCCAACCACACTAATGATGACTGTGAGGGCACCAGCGAGAGGTATGGTTGATGCAACCACACCTTCAGCTGACTCAGCCTTAGCTCTGGCTTTTGCAACTACTCTAATATCTGGCGCCGAAATCAGCCTGGAGTATAGTTGGGATTTTGATACTTTTTTTTCCGCGATTGCTCTATAATGGTTCGACCAATGATTTTTAGGTATTAACAAGAACCACGTCCTCTTTTCCCTCCTGGTTGTAGAATATCATCAATATGACACTCAACATTGCAACAGCGGTCGGAAAAAATTAAGTCGTGTGAGCAGGTGAGGCGGCAAGGATTCTGGCCGCACGCCTGACATCCCTTAGCGGAGCGCGAAAGGCCTCTTGCACGTGTCCCCGAAGGGTCCCACCCACCCCTTCCCCACCCCGAGTCGGCCCGACAATTGATTTTCGTACCTAAATCATCGGCAGCGATTTTCGGGATCCGAAATTCATAACTTATACCCTGGCCCGGCCCTCCCTCCCTCCCCGCGAGGACTCACGGTTTCGTAATTTTTCATCGTCCCTGCTTTCGGAGGCTGATGGAATTCAACAGTCGCTGATTCTGACACGGATGGGGGATGGTCTTCTTTCGTCATCGTTAGGATCCGATTTTAATTTATTTTGAATGGAACTGTTGCACATTAGAGATGCGGCCAACACGCGCGGAAACAAATGAAATTGCTGATTTAACAATTTTGTAGTTAAAAAGTGTCCCACATGTTTGAATGTAGCTTTTACAGTAAAAAAAAATGATAATTTCGTGATTGTGATTAAATTGACTCTTCACCATTTTTACATGTGCAATTGAAACATGTTGGACATATTTTATAACAATTTAATTGTTAAATCAGCAATCCATTTTTTTTCCGTGAAGAGAGTTTACTTCTTACAGGTAAAGTTGCACAAAAATCACGCTGAGGGGGGGAAAACATGTAAAATACATCCCGAATCGCACAATCAAACAAGTTATCTGACGAAAGCCATAACTGCCAAAGTTTCAGGAATCGCGTTTCCGACGGAATTCTATTCTGTAATGGTGGACGCATTTCCTACTAGGTCCGAGCGATTCCACCAAAATTGTTCTTTAAACGTCTTTCTAACATTTGAATATCTACTTCATTGGAAAAAAGGCGTCCAAGTTCCGAGCCACCTCTTTCAGCACAGGATGCCTCTCCATGAAAAAAAACCACGAGTAAGGGCACAAACTGCGAAACTTACTATCTTTTTGACTGCCAAGCACAGTGATATTATAACGTCCATTGCTGTGTTACTAAATGGGCACAGTACTACCACCGTAAGCATAGTAATGTTACTGCACTCATTGGTATAGACTTACCAAATGAACGTATCTATGCTAAAATGAATTATGTGCATAGGGTTTTGCGTGCAACATAGTTCATCTTAGCATAAATACGTCCAAATGTGGTTTGATCGTGCTCCCCCTCCCCCCCTCCTATATTTTATTATCTCCGCGAAGTAAACGAGACGATCTATATATTTATTATCTCCGTGAAGTAAACGAGACGATCCATCATCAGTGATCGAATGACTTCACGTGGGTGGCTGCCGCATGTCGATAGGTCCAAGTCACAAGTCCACGCAGGTGGAGTGGTCCATGCTTGAAAGTGCAAGTGGTCACTGATCGGTCACCACTACTGACATTGTGGTTGTCGGTGACCCACACCTGCAGTGAATGATCGCATCCTCCTTTCTGCGAACGCCGGACACTTAATTTCGAGGGTCTCCTCGGTCGATGGTACTTTTTAATTATTTGTTCGATTTTGTGAGCCACCGAGAGGCCACGATCTCATTTCCGCTTCCTTAAATTGACTCTGAACTATTCGCAGTCAAGGGCTGTGCGTGTGGCATGCACGAACAATCGTAGGCGTTTTGGTTTTCTTTAATCTTTTGTTTTAACTTTTCATGCGCAAAAAATATCCATGTTGCATGCACGAACCATTGTAAGTGCACTGGTTTTTTCATTAACGACGCGTGGGTTGCATGAATTCGTGCTCAAAGTATGTTTTGTCGTATCTTCATGCATCTGATGAGGAAACATGCATTGTTGTACATAAGTTCGTATCCTGATTCTTGATTGGTGATTCAGTAGCTACAGCTGACTTTACTCCATTCTGGACCATAAGACAAGGCGCGAATTTAAGCATTATGATACTTGTTTTCTCCTCAAAGTTTCACGTAGAACACGTTTTATGCAACAAAAATAACTAACCATAATTCCTTACCAAGATATTGACGTTTTCCATCGCATAAATTCAAACTTCCCGGTCATGGTCGGCTCAGCTTTTGCTCGTTGTTTACACTTCGAGCAACTTAGGGTGGGGAAAGAACAATGTTCATTGAGAAGCCCACCCAAACCGTTGCAGAGTGCGAGCTGATACAAGTAGAATTTTTTTCCCCCGTGGAAACTGGAAATTTCATTTTTTTTCGTAACCAGTGTGGAACACAAACGTTTATATCTCGATTAAGAGTTGATTTCAGTAATTTTGTGAAATCTTGAATAGGAAGCATACCTGTATTAGAATGGTTAAATTCGTACCACACTGAGAAAAAGCTATCGCTTGCACACCAATCGGCGGTTCTTATGGAACATCACTAATAGTAGTAAAGGCACCGTATAATAAGTTAGTTAGTTAGTTAATATATTTTAAGACATTCAGCGTCACAGGCTATTAACTTCTTTACAGAAAATTTTGAAAATTGGTGTATATACGAAAATTTAGATTTTTAAATTAAGAGAGGCAAAGAGTTTCAGAAGTTTGGTAGTGGCATTGGGTTCATCAGGACATAAAACCTTAGTAGTATGGTACGAGATACCTTGGTATGATTCGCAGACTGAGAATCATTAGTTCATTTACGACTATTAGTGGTGTTCCATATGAACCACAAATTGGTCAACAAAGCCATAGATTTTTATAGTATTAGAAAAATCTACTAGAAAAATTATATTCTCATTAGTAAAGGATTGCATGTCCATCCATTAGCGATTTGAGGTTGAGACGATAAAACCTGCAAAAATGAAAGGTCCATTACTCATGGGGATAGAAAGGGGTGGGTTTGGGATGGGAAACCGATGGACCAGCGAACACATGCTGATAGTGCGGCCGTCAAGGGCGGAGAGGCCGAACCAGGGATTGCGTCCTGCGGACAATCGAATCGGAATGGGGATGACGCGGCGCAAGGGATGATCCCTGGACCCTGCTCCAGAGTGAATGATACTTCATATTTTTACGGCGGGAAAATCATTCGGACCCGGGCATCGCTAATTAATTTTATCAGATGCAATTTATCACCTGAACCACGTGGATATGAACTTCAACGCCCGCGCTGCCAAATTTTAGCAGAATGGAATCTACCACGTGGGCGTGTGTAGGGAGGTATCTTTTTGTGAAGAGAAATGAATGAAATGTTTTAATGAACATTTCTGAAATAAGCAACAAAAGCGTTTTATCCTAAATTCCGTCAATGCACAGTCATTTAAAGAGAAATAATACAAGGACCTAGTTTTGAGATCAACAGATCGTGTTTTTGTCAAATTTCGTCGAAAAATCAGACCATGAATCTTGAGAAAACCATTGAATTCAAGCACGAGGCTTGAAATTGCAAATTAAGGCATTTGTATAGTGTAACTTCCATTTGATTTGTGTTGGAAATGCTCGCTAAAATCCCGCTCAGAAGTTGACTGCCTGACTACCCGTCATTTGAATCGTTTTTCACCCTAGATTTTGAAGGATAACAAGCGAGTTGTTTCCTTGTTCAGACCTTGTCCAGTGGTCCATTCCATAAAAATTACTTTCTTGAAAAAGTTGCCCTGAAATAGGATCTATTTCCCCGTGGACGGTCACATGCACAGAGAACAGTTCTCCAAATAGTTGTGCTCCTTTCAATACCAGTTTGCTGCTATGAAAATGAAAATACCACTATTTTAACTCCTAGGAGCTCGTTTTGCCTATACGCGTAAATGAAGGCTAATCTACCCACGAGTTCAAGTCATTTCCCTTTGCAGTAAAGGCTATTCCCAAAGGTTCGGGCGGCAACCGTGGTTATGATTCGCGATCTCCAACCTGCGGTATTCGGGGGGGGGGGGGGGGGGGTTGTCCAGAGACCATGCGTCATCTAGTCGTCCCCCCCCCCCCCAAGCCCAAATTAGCCCTTTCCCCCACCGAGGATGATCACTGCACGGAGTATCATCGAGGCGTTATTGCTTCAATCACGCATTCGAATCTAGTTCTCATTTGTCCGGCCGCTATTGCTCTTTTGTTTCCACGTCCACCCCCCGCCCCCCTCCTCCCATCATCTACGGACCAGGGCAGTTTGTCACTCAACACCCCCCCCCCCCCCTCAAACGTCCCTCGCGGACCGGGCTCCCGTATACTGCCGTGCTACGGAAAAACGCCGTATGAACATTCGAAAGTTGCCAAATTTACTCTCGGAAAATATTTATTTTCGAAGAATGTTATGAATATCTTTCCTTGAAATTTTCAGGACTTTTAGATGAAATTACCAATAAAATCCTCCGAAAATTGAACGATAAATATTCAAAAAATTTCCTGAAAATTTGTTGTTTGTCGAAGAAAATTTGGCAACGTCTAGAGGCTCATCCGGCGTTTTTCCTTAGCACAGCAGCGCGGTCGATCTATCTTCCGTGATGGTGTGTGGAGCGTGGGTCATTCGCACACCTTTGGGTCGTGCAATGATTGATAGTAATCAGAGGCACTGAGAATCGTGACATTATATGAATGAGATTGTTTCGTAATTTTTATCTCTTGCAATTTAGGTTAGGTTCTCTCCCCGGTCACGTTGCATGATATCAACGAACCCAAAATCGAATTAGGGAGTCAACGATTGTTGATGTCGTGTTCAGGCAGTAAAACGTAAAAATGAGCCCTGTGCATGGTATCAACGATCATGGTGTCTACAAACAGAAAAATATCTTCCTCAAAAGTGACTTTGAAAAATTAAGTTTACAGGAGAGGTTTGGGTCACGTATATTTAGATTACATTAGGTTTGGTCAGAACAGGTAAGGTTAGATTAAATCGGGGAAAGTTTGGTTCAGTGAAGTTGAGGTAGGTAAGGTAAAGTTCGGTTAGGTTAGGTTAGGTTAGGTTAGGTTAGGTTAGGTTAAGTTAAGTTTGGCTAGAGTAAATACACGGAGAAAAAAACTTTGTGCATGGGACCCGAAGTTTAGGTTATATGGATCTCTGAAGTTTTCGGACCATGTTTCTAAAAACTTGAGGTCGAGCTGCCGAAGTTCGGGCCAGACATCGAGGCACTTCGGTATGTACCGAAGTACCTTAAATGTGTAACCCCTTCGGTATATATCGAGGTACTTCAGATGTCTGACCCGAACTTCGGCAGCTGGACCTCAAGTTTTTAGATGCATGATCCGAAAACTTCAGAGATCCTATGACCTCAACTTCGGGTCCCACGCACGAAGTTTCTTTCTCCGTGAGCACTAGAAAAACAAGACTTGAAATTTGTACGATGTTACAGAGGGAAGTTTTATGCTTCGTTGACACCACACTGAAAAAAAAAAAAAAAAAAAAAAAAAAGCACATCGGATCAAGAATCCAGACTCTTGAAAACATCGACAAGAAAAAATACTCTTGATTCAATCAGATTTAAGCTTAAATCAAGAACCATGCCTCTTAATTTGAGCGGATTTCCTTTTGATCTAAGCTTAAATCCGATTGAATCAAGAGTCCTTTTTCTTGTCAATGTTTTCAAGAGTCTGGACTCTAGATCCAATGTGTTTTTTTTCTTTCCAGTGCTTGTAAGGTAAAGTTGGGTTGGGTTTAGATTAGGTTAGAGTAAATAGCAAAAGAAAAACAAGACTTGAAATTTGTACGATGTTACAGAGGGAAGTTTTAAGTTTCGTTGACATCATGCCACGTAATCCTCTCCCCGTGTAAGTAATCAACCAAAAAAAGCGGTGAAGTTTCGATTCTCGAATAAAACAGCTTACAGGGGAGATGTTTGGAGGGTGCGTACGTCATGTACGACAAGCGGTGCCGAGGAGTGGAACACGGGCGCGGATGATGGAGTAGGAGTTGGGACGTGCGTAAGTCGCCCCGCGGGAGAATGTAACTCCTCCGGGTGGCGCTGGCGTCGGAGTTGTTCTGTTGGCTTGCTAAACGAAGCGGGAAGCACCGCGGAGGGCGCCTAAGTACCCGATTAGACCTCGATTGTTTTCCTAATGCCCGATCCCGGGAGTTCATAAATATCCCATCCATTTCCCCCGCCCGCGACTCCCTCATAAACGTCACACATGCGTTTCTGCTCCGACGCACGCCCGAGCTTTTTCCAACGGGGCTGCCTTTAAGGATACACGCAGCGTAACCAATGACGCAACGGACCGTTCTACCGGGTTACCGGAGAGAGCAGTAAGCGTGCTTCAGCGGATCTAGACACCTTTAACGGGGGGTGGGGGTGCGGGGGTTGGAGTGTCCAAGGGTTCTCCCCCCCCCCCCCCCGAGAAAAGTCCCGAAATTTTAAAGCATCATATTTGCACTTTGGAAAAAAAAAAAAAAAAAAAAAAAAACGCATTGGATGTAGAGTCCAGACTCTTAAAAACATCGACAAGAAAAAATACTCTCGATTCAATCAGATTTAAGCTTAAATCAAGAACCAAGCCTCTTAATTTGAGCAGATTTCCTTTTGATTTAAGCTTAAATCTGATTGAATCAAGAGTCCTTTTTCTTGTCAATGTTTCAAGAGTCTGGACTCTAGATCCAATGTGTTTTTTTTCCAGTGTGGACATTTTTCATCTTTAGTCATTGATATTCTAAGAAATACAGCTTAGTAGAGGGCGCCTAAGTACCCGATTAGACCTCAATTGTTTTCCTAATGCCCGATCCCGGGAGTTCATAAATATCCCATCCATTTCCCCCGTCCGCGACTCCCTCATAAACGTCACACATGCGTTTCTGCTCCGACGCACGCCCGCGCTTTTTCCAGCGGGACTCCCATCGCCTTCGAGGATACACGCAGCGTAACCAATGACGCAACGGATCGTTCTGCCGGGTTACCCAAGAGAGCAGTAAGCATGCATAAGCGGATCTAGACACCTTTAAGGAAGGGGAGGGGCGGAAGGGGTGTCCAAGTCCAACGATCAACACGTAATAGATCAGTTTCTTGTATCAACTTGCACATTACTATAATTATTGCTTATTGAAGACACAAACCGTGAAACAGCGCAACGTAGTGACGGATCTCGTCTTTAGATAACTTAGAATTACCTCAAAAACACCAGGAGCACTGGAAAAAAAAACACTTTGGATCTAGAGTCCAGACTCTTAAAAACATTGACAAGAAAAAATACTCTTGATTCAATCAGATTCAAGCTTAAATCAAGAACCAAGCCTCTCAATTTGAGCGGATTTCCTTTTGATTTAAGCTTAAATCTGATTGAATCAAAAGTGGTTTTTCTTGTCAATGTTTTCAAGAGTCTGGACTCCAATCCAATGTGTGTTCTTTTCCAGTGAGACATTTAAGACGAAGGAGAAGTAATGCATGCGTATCGCTTCCTTGATGAAGAGAGTTGTTAACCAACCATTTCAGATCAACATTCCCGGTATATATTAGAAATACACGAAAAATCCTCAATTCTCAAATTTTTTTAAAGCATTCCAAACGTTCTCAAACATTTCTCTCTGAGCATCCGTCCATTCAGCAAAAATTCTGGGGCGGCAGCAGAATACATAAAAAACACCCCTCTAAATCCCCGGCAAAAATCAGAGAATCCTCATTTTTCCAGTGCCTTACGAATGCGGTCATTTAGGTGTTTTGAGCGGTTAAATTAGACCCCAGAAACACAGAAACCACGCCAACTTCATCTCAATTTATGTGGCGGCCGAACGAACAGTCCCTGATAGCAATCGGTGCTTTAAACGATCCAGTTCTTTTCGGCATGTTGCTTTTCGAGTCTTTAACACCGGTAGCGGCAAAAGCAGCTTGGCTTAATGTCATTACGGCACCCTCCGGTGCTACTGTAATCAAATTGGGGAAAAAATGCCACTAAAACACTTATACGCCCTTTTCGGGCGGAATAACTTACGTGGAAACAATGATAGAGCAATAATTCGACTGCCGAGGATCATGGAAAGGTGCAAAGGTGGGGTTTAGGTCGTAAATATCCCACGGAACGAGCGGGGCGCTAGTGGTAGCGTGCAACACTGATTTTAAGGGTCGCGCAGCGTTGCCAGTTGTGATAATATTTTTTATATATTTTTCTGTTGTTTTGATGCTTTTTCATCTTATATGGGTCTAGAAAGTCAACCAGAATAATTGGAAAAATGGACCTGGCGGAAACTTCAGCCAGAGCAGCGGGCTGATAATTGAAATTGATAGACAAGGCGATAGACGAAGAAGACATGGGGGACATGGAGCGATCCTATTGGTGGAAACGGGTGTTTATTATAGACTAAGGGGGTAAATGATGGACTAACTGCCAGGTCTCTCGTGGGTTGCCGTTAGTTAGTCTATGACTTACCTCATTTATCTATTGCAACCACCAGCACCCGTCAATAGAATAGCTTTATTTTCAGAAAGAAATTGGAAAAATTGGCCCGGCGGAAAATTCAGCTGGAGCAAGGAGAGTTATTTCTTTTAGAAAATGACCCAAAAAATTGGCTTTCATAGACGGAAAAGCACTGTCAGATTCAGTGAAATTCTCTTGCAGAGATAGGGATGAATATACTATTAATCTGAGTATCTGAGGAAACGAATTCTGTCTCATGGACCGTAAGTGCTTACGGTGTTCTGTGTCGGCCGCACTATTCAGTTCATATAACTGTAATCTCATTGTCAGTTCTAGGAACTGGATCTCCGGTTCATCCAACCGAGCTTTTTCTACAGTTCGGTAGGGCCGGCTTTAGAGGGTGGCCACATGGGCCGCGGCCCATGGCGGCAAATTTAGGGGGTCGGCAAATGTTAAATTTTTTTAAATGTAGGTATAAGAAAAAATCGGATTCAGAAAAAAAAAATTACAACCGAGAAAAGGCGACAAAATTTCTCATTTTCTGAGAGTATAGTAATTTCTAATCTTGACGTCTTTCGGTGATATAAGAGGCAGCACCTTTAATTAGTCGAGTTAAGAGAGAAACCAAATACCCAATTTGGCCTGGAACGGCGCGGCGTAGAGAGCAATGATGATGAGGACTTGAGATGAAAAGGAAAAGCCCTTCCCTTGGCGCAGCGATCGGCATGTAACATATATTAGCGCCTGCAAGATTGCATGAATACTTCTCGCATTGCGTCAGACACAGTGCGGTCAGCAGCGGTCGGCGTAAAACGCATAGCGCCTACAAGACTGCATGAATACTTCGCGCATTGCACCAAATACAGTGCGTTCAGCGCGGCGCGGCGGCGGAAGTTAAAATTTTAAAACCACATTTATGTTCGTTCTTTCATTATTTTCTCGTTCTATACTTATAAATGGAAGGCCTTGTCCACACAGAGATAGGTTCACGGAACTTAACTTTCGCGTAAAGTTTTGATAACTTTTGCTAGAAGTGTTGACAGGGCTTTCGCAAAAAATGTGTCCAACACGAGTAAACGCGTCTTATGCACCCCTTCCCCTTCGGCACGTTCACTTGATGGTTTTTATTGATGTTTCAGAACGAATGAGAAGGGGGCGGCATAATATAGGCGGCCCATGGGCGGCAAGTAGGTAAATCCGGCCCTGCAGTTCGGTTCGGTTTGAAAGCTCGGAGCGTAAACCTTTGCGATTTCTAGAATCCACAAGAAACTTTTTACAAAGTTTGAAGGTTGATTTTAAACGGACACAGTGGCACGTACCATCACTATCCCAAAATTTTCCAGAAGACTACCGGTAAGGATTCTCTACAGAATTCGACCGAAAGTTACCGAATCTCCAAGGAATGTCCAGAAGGCTGATTTTTGAAATTGATAGACAAATCAATAGACAAAGAAGACATAGAGAGCTTGGAGCGATCCTTTTGGTTTAAATGGATGTTTTAAGGGGGTAAATGATGGACTAATTAGGGTCTCTCGTCAGTTGTCGTTATATTCAGTCTATTCCTTACCTCCTTTGTCCATTGCAACTACCAGCTTCCACCAATAGGATCCCTCTATATCCCTTTTGTCTTCTTTGTCTAAAGCCTTGTCTATCGATTTCAACAATCGGCTTGGAAGGATCTTATTTTTCAATTTTTGCGGCAACGCCGAAGTCGAGATTCGGGGGTGTTACCGTCAGCCGGGAATCAAAACACGACTCGAAGTCAGCAGTGGCTTGGCGTGAATTGCGATATATCGATTGTTATGCCATTTTAATCTATGGAAAAGAATTGATAAACAGGGTGTTCGCAGCGAACACCTTAATAATCGATTCTTTATCATAGGTTTAAATGGCATAACAATCGATACATCGCAATTCACGCCACGCCACTGGAAGTCAGCTGCCTCCACGGCAAGGATCAGGCGGCTTAATAAAGACGGAAGGCGCAAGCTCACAAAAGAAACGACGTAATCCCGTTTAAAAAAATAAGAGGAAGAAGAAGAAAAGATGAGGAGGTGGGTGATGCCAAAGAAAAACATCGTACGGACACTCAAATGTTGCCAAGTTTCCCCGGAATCAGTCTCATTTCCAAGTTTCCTATCCTTGTGAATCAGGTTGGGTTCCGTTGAATCAGTTTCCGCAAAAAATGTGATGATTAGTTTTGGCTCATTTTTCTCCTCGATGACTGCGTGACTTCGTAATGGTAAATCTTTGTAATCTTTTTCAAGGACCCATTTCCAAAGTTATACTCCTGGAAAACCTCCCTTAAAGTCTAGCTATTTTCCTTCGGAGGTTCCATATGGTTTACATTTTGATAGAGGGAGGTTCATGGAGATCCTCAACATCGCATCATATATACGATAATGTTTGAAAACACTGGGAAAAAACACATTGAATCTTGAGTCCAGACTCTTGAAAACATTGACAAGGAAAAATACCCTTGATTCAATCAGATTTAAGCTTAAATCAAAAGGAAATCCGCTCAAATTAAGAGGCTTGGTTCTTGATTTAAGCAAAAATCCGATTGAATCAATATAATTTTTTCTTGTCGAGTTTTTAAGAGTCTGGACTCTCGATCCAATGTGTCTTTTTTTTAGTGAACCTTAAGTAAGGGAAACTTTGCTAATGGATTCGTAAAAGGCATTACAATGATTCGACGCCACAAAAAATGCAACGTACAGAAGAAAATCCATGGCGAGTTTCGTCAATTTTAAGGTAGGTGCGCTCATACCTTAAAGGCAGTGTTCGAAACTCACAGGTGCCAACGCGCCAAATGCGCCTAACAAATCGGCCATGGCGCCTTAAAAATGAAGGCTCTGCGCCAACGGTGCCCCTAAAAATCGCCCCCGAAAAATCTGAATTTTCATATCGCGTGATTATTCGAAATTTTCAGCACTAAGCTTTTTCTATTCGTCACGATTTCATCCTCTTTGCTTTTGTCTCCCCCAAGATTATAGCTACTTACTAGTTCTGTTACGAAGACATCTTGCATCTAACTATTCACTAAATGCGCCGTAATATATAGGCGAAAAGTCAATTTGGCCCCTAAAAAATCTTCAATGGCGCGTAAAAATCGGGCCTGATGCGCCACTTGACTCCTAAAACTCAAAGGTGAGTTTCGAACACTCACTGGAAAAAAGAACACATTGGATCTAGAGTCTAGAGTCCAGACCCTTGAAAACATTGACAAGAAAAAATACTCTTGATTAAATAGGATTTTTGCTTGAATCAAAACGAAATCCGCTTAAATCAAGAGGCGTGGTTCTGATTTAAGCTAGATTCTGATTGAATCAAGAGTACTTTTTTTGGTCAATATTTTCAAGAGTTTGGACTCTAAATCCAATGTGTTTTTTTTTTCCAGTAAAGGCAACATCGAAGTGTCGATACGGCGTTCTTCCTCAGCTCGGCGGAATGGGTGAAGGTCATTAAAATAGCACGCGGCGGATCCGTCGATTCAGGTGTCACTCTCCTCTCCTCCCCCGGGGGGGGGGGGGGGGGGTGTCGTGGCGTATCCTCCCCACGGGGCGGCATCGGGCATCAGGAGCCGGAGGTGCGACGAGGACGATGCGATGACGACGGTCACACCTGGACGATCCGCTACCTGGCTCCGTCGTCCTCCGGGACTTCGGCAGCTGCTTGCGCTCCCGTCCGCTGACATTTTTGGAATTGATGACATTCGAAAAACGCGCCGCTAAATGTTGCTTCCGAGCCGAGCAACAACCTTTGATTTATAGTTCGCGCTGTCCCTTCATTTTTTTCCTCTTTTTTTTTTTTGCCCGCCCCGTCAAGCGAAAGTGTTCATCGGTCGGGGTAGCGCGTTTCGATTTTATAATCATTCACGTTTGGGTTTTATGGTGGAGGAGGATGTGGCGGGAATGTAATTTTACAGGTCCTAAAAAAGTGCATGTCTAGGGTATCTAACATCAGGATTTTCCCGATTCTATCAGGATATGAGGTCAATCAGGATTTAATCCCAGTTTTATCAGGATTTGAGGAAAAGTCGGTCGTAAAATCAGGATTTGAGAAGTCGGCCGTCCGATCGGATTTTTTTATCGAGCTATTTTTGTGAAGTTACATTCGCCTTGCGTAAAGTCAGGATTTTGTATAATTATGAAATTAGGTTTAGCAGTCAAAAATCAGGATTTCCCAAAATGGAAAAAAAAAAAAAAAAAAAAAAAAAAAAAAAAAAAAAAAAAAAAAAAAAACTAGACACCCTGAGTTGATAGCCGAAGCGCAAAACGTTTTGGCCATCGACATGCAGGTGTTTCAAACTTTTCGCGGCTATTTTCTTTTTTCGAGGAGAAGTAAGTCCACTTTGTAGCTTGAAATCACTGGAAGAGAAACACATTGGATCTAGAGTCCAGACTCTTAAAAACATCGACAAGAAAAAGGACACTTGATTCAATCAGATTTAAGCTTAAATTAAGAACCAAGCCTCTTAATTTGAGCGGATTTCCTTTTGATTTAAGCTTAAATCTGATTGAATCAAGAGCCCTTTTTCTTGTCAATGTTTTCAAGAGTCTGGGCTCTACATCCAATGTGTTTTTTTTCCAGTTATGCATGCATGTAGAATGTCCCGCCAACAGTTAAGAAAAATCAATGAAGTTTTCAAAAAATTATGTTCAAATTATGTTTCTTGTTTGATGTTTAAAAGAAAAATGACAGGAAGTCCGTAATGTCGCGAACGGAAGTAGGTACGTGGTTCCGCACACTGGAAAAAAAAAAAAAAAAACACATTGGATCTAGAATCCAGACTCTTAAAAACATCGACAAGAAAAAGTACTCTTGATTCAATCAGAATGTATCTCAAATCAAGAACCAACCCTCTTAATTTAAGCGGATTTCGTTTTGATTCAAGCAAAAATCCGATTGAATCAAGAGTATTTTTTCTTGTCGATGTTTTCGAGAGTCTGGACTCTAGATCCAATGTGTTTTTTTTCCAGTGTTCTGGGCAAGAACGCAGATCGCACCACGAAAATTTCCAAACTTTTTTCACCAGCCACCCACCGTTAATTATATTCAGCACAAAGACGGAAGAGAGGGGCTTGGCATATGTTTCACCGTGCTCGATCGCTTGAGAGTCGTGTAAACACTAAAAAATTATGTTCAGTCGACGGGTGGTCGCCGCGACAATCTTCCCCCTGCAGTGGCGTGGCGTGCTTGCGATCTATCGATATTTCTTTATTTGAAGCTGTGGTAAAGAATCGATTATTAAGGTGTTCGCTGCGAACACCCTGTTTATCGATACTTTTCCATAGGTTTAAATGGACGATCAATCGATATATCGCAAAGCACGCCACGCCACTGTCCCCCTGCAAACATTCACCAACTCCTGTTGTCGATGGAGTGCTCTTAAGTGCTCTACGTAGATAAATCGCTTAACAAATTCATTTGACGTTCTCTCCATTTTCCTCGATGAGTTCATTCGGATTGTTCTAAGGAGGGAAAATAATTGAAGGGAGCACGACGCACGGTCAATCGGACGTCAGTAAGCAAATGAGATCTCTTCAAAAGAGCAGTTTTTAAGAAACACTTACATGCTGTTCACTGGACAAAAAAGCACATTGGATCTAGAGTCCAGACTCTTGAAAACATTGACAATAAAAAATACTCTTGACAAGAAAAAATACTTGATTCAATCAGATTTAAGCTTGAATCAAAAGGAAATCCGCTCAAATTAAGAGGCTTGGTTTTTGATTGAAGCAAAAATCCGATTGAATCAAGAGTATTTTTTCTTGTCGATGTTTTTAAGAGTCTGGACTCTAGATCCAATGTGTGTTTTTTTTTTTTTTTTTTTTTTTTTTTTTTTTTTTTTTTTTCCAGGGAAGGGTTTGGTCCATTGTATGTGACTCAAAGCAAAACTAACAGCATAAAGTCAACTGCATGTTTAGGTTGTGTTCCACGCGTGGAACAAGAACAAGAATTTTTTCTTGTCGATGTTTTCAAGAGTCCGGACTCTAGATCCAATGTGTTTTTGTTTTCCAGTTTTGATAGCGCATGTTCATCCATGTTCCTACAGCAAGCGTATTGGAGGTTACCGTTTACTTGATGATATTAATTCCGCAGTATTTTGCATGAGTTTTTTCTCATATGAGTTTTGAGTCGTATTGTGTTCGACGCAACAACTCGGAACATCTCGTAACAATCGTATTTTGTTCAGATGTTCCCTATGATCAGTTTATTAATCGTTTCTTTTTTTGCACAATTTGGCAACGTTTTCTCAACATTTTTTCGTAACAATTGAAACGTCCTTGGAGCATGTTACTACTGTTATGTACATTTGTTAACAGGATGTCTAGCCTCACTTCTAGCTGCTTTGCTCTCCTTGGTTGTGAAAAAGTGACGCCAATAACACAAAATCAGGAACAGGAAGCAATTATTGTTGTGCGGCGAACAAAATACGCCTATGGTTTGAAAATAGCTTTAAAAGTGAGGGAAATGCACCGCCTAGTGACGCCATCTGGCAGGATGCCCCATTTAAACGCATGTATTTTAACAAATTTTCTCATATCTCCTCAAATAATTGCTCGATTTATGAACAAGGATATCCTTGTGCTCAGCTCTCTTAGTAGTTTCATTTGAAACATTAAATTTACAAAATTTCAGACGCCTGCATATTATCCACTTCAATACAGGAAAATTGTGTCTCAATGGGAAATTTGCAGGTGTCTTGAAATTCGATGAATTTTTTGTTTCAGTGGAAACTACTGAGTGAACTGAATACGAGGAATGCGCACCATCTACACCATCACATTTTTGCGGCCTGCAAAAATTTGACCGCCATTTTTGTCATCATTTAGATCGGAAATCGACGGTTTGAGCGTGTATCCAGACCTATGGGAACGTCTTGTTTTCCCCTCTAGCCTTTTTGACTTTGATTTTTGGATTGCAAGTAAAGAAAATAATATCTTCGAAATATAAGTATAATTGAATTTATAAAACTTCTGAATATGTATAAACGATAAAACGAAAACTAAAACGGAATTGTATGTTGCATTGCTGCTCCACGCTGCTCCCAAAGGTTGCATTCCGATTCTTCATCTTCTTCTCCTTATTCTTCTTCTACTTCTGCTTCTCCTCCGTTTTCCCCTTTCGTGGGGTTTTTCACCTTCCCTTGAATGCATGAAGATTTTGCATCGTAATGTTTTTGGACAGGGCTTTTTATGCATTTAAGCTTCTTCCTGACCACATAGTTTTAGATTGAGATAAGTTAAAAATTTAAATCTTGTAACAGAATAGAAAATGTAAGTTAAATAAATTGATATTGACTATTATGTTGATCAGAAGTTCTGAATAATCATGACAAAGAAAAAAATGTTAAAATTTCAATATCAAATAGAATATTCAAATCCATGAAAGCTTATAAATATTCGAATCTTTTAGTAACGAAGCGCTTAAACTTGTGATAAGATATAAAAGTCAAATTATAACATGTAAACCATGAACTCCGGTTACAATAAAGAAAGAGATTCCAAACACTCTACATATAATTAGAAATGGTATAGGAAAATGGGAATGGAATAGTATGGTATTATGTAGGTTCTCTTAAGAATGCAAAATGCTTATTTCTGGAGGATCGTAGGAAAGTGTTAATGTTTTTTCAATAAAAAGGAATATATTTTCAAAGGTTACTGTTCCACCTTGACGCCCCCAATTATTTTGTCCATTGATGGTGGAAACTTTGGGGAGGAACATTTATGCGGGATCAAAAAATCATGATTACCACAATAACCATCGGTACGATGAAAGCCGAAAACAGTGGCGACGCATCCACCATTTATCGTTATCTTAAGAGACGACATACCCGGTGGTACATAAGAACATAATTTCCCATAATTGACAACGACCAAATGCTCTTCTCCTGTATAATTTGCGTTAGGGTAGAAATATAAATGGAACAGAGCGTGGCTCTGAGTGAGAAAAAAAAAATAAATATAAAAACACTGTATCCTAGGGCAGACATTTCCCAAAAACACACAGAACTCTGGCCTAATTGAAACTGGAGCACTTAACCAACTTGAACAATCCGACGACGTTCGTTTTCTGCACAGAATTACGTGCGAGCACGGCACTTCAAACTCGGATTTTTAGGCCGCCAAATCACGCATTGAAAAATAATACTATGACACTCACAATCGTCGAGGAAGTCATCTGTTACAAATGCATGACAGGAATGTACGCTATCATTGCAGAGTAAGTGCAGCTGGTTAATGAAACCGTGGGAACGTGGATGTGTGGAATATTTTGCAAACGAGAGGTTACGCTTGTGGTAAAATGGAGAACTTGCACACACATTTTTTATTGCACCATCTCGAGTGTCTAAAGAGCTGGTTCTGTAGAATTTGTCATAATCTATACTATACGCTCCAAGGCCTCCTAATTTTTCATAACTGGTAACGCTTAGTTCTAGCGTTCTACCGGGCCGATTTTCATGATTTTTGCGGCTATCGACGGGCAATTGTCTCTGGATGAGCCCGCATTGTTCAGATTTTCAAAATATGACCCAGGTATTTTTATATTACATGGTAAAGATGCAAATTTTCCCATTTAAACTATGCAAATTTATATTTTTGTTATGGTTCGTTTGAGCGTTCTACCGGGCCGATTTCCATTACTTTTGCGATTATCGACAGGTGATAGGTCCTAGATAAGCCTGCTCTAATCAGATTTTGGAAATCGGACCTAAGTTTTTTTATATAAGAGAAGACCAGGAGCTTAAAAAGGGGGGCAACATTTGAAATTCTCGCCAATAAAAAGTGGCGGAAATTTCGAATTTTGCGGAAAATTTAACGGAGCGGGAAATGCAGAATCTTGGTCTGTTAGTAGGGTGGTAGGTGAATAGAGGGTATTCTTCTTTGGCACAGACTATCCAAAAGCGATGGAACGCTTTGTTCCGTTTCGTTTCAGTCTTTGCTAGACGTTTGAAGTAAATGCCGATGTTTTTAATTCAATTCTTATTGGTTCAATCGCTCCCGGCCAGAGGGAGATGGGACAAATGAGAGTCGAGTATGAAAATCTTTTCATTTTTTGGTCGTTCCTCTGTCTAAGCGGGCCTATAATGGAGCGCAAAGCGCCCTCTAAGGGTTGGGCCGCGTAGCGGCAAGGGGGCATAGCCCCCTAGTATTTTTCTAATATGAGAAATAGTATAAAAATAGATTTGAAAGTCAGAAAATTCAGCGCCTTGTGACGTCATCTGACGGAATTTCCCATTTAAACACTTGTATTTCAGCAGATTATATCATTTTGTCATTTTTCCTCCAACAATTTCTCAATTTATGAACTTAGGCTATCCTCGTTACGTATGCCCCTGACAATTCACTGTCGGAAGCAAATTGATAAGATAACGTGACTATCTCTAAAGTTTTCTTGAAGAGAGAGTTTGCGATATAATTAGTTAAACATTACGAGGCCCAAAAATAATCTAGTCAGGTAATACATCCGTGTAAAAATCGTTTATCAAAAGCTTAACATTTGACACCAGTTTTTACAACCACAAAAAAATGAAAAAGATTCAAATTTTGGCGCCTGTACCAACATGGCGTCATTACCCATGAGGCAACACGCTGTATACCATGTATAAATGTTACATCGGGGGGTTCCAACGGCTGGAAAGGGCGTATCTGGTAACCGAAAGCGCCCAAAATGAATGAATAGAATTCACAGCTTTGAAAGTCAGAAATGGTGAAACAAAGTAAAAATTGATTTTCTTTGCTACTGTAGGTATTTTTTAAAGCATCTCCGTAGAATGCTCCTCCGTTCGTTTTTCCAAAAAATATTTAGCTTTTACTCTGAGAATTTTTGTCAATTTTATGCATGCCAATTAAAATTTTTGGATTAATTTTAACGGCAAGAGCGAAGATTCCATCTTCCGCCCAAATTGTTTTTAATGTCAGCTTTCTTGTTACGATTTGGCGTATTTATCGTTTAGTAGAGGGAGAAGTAGCTCCTTTTGGCTTGGCATCTTTGCGTAAAAAAAAATATACACATCGCACCTTTCAAACATTGTTTGAATTATACTTTTTTGAATCGTAATGACTTGATATTTAGTATTTGACTCAAATTTGATTAGAATTCATCCGAAGTTCATGATCTAATGTTGGATAGTATTAAAAAAATTTGAATTTTAAAGTGTCCTCCCCGCTTGCGTAAAGTATTCTCTGGAGTTCGGTCTGAAATGAAAGTGCAGGGGTTTGCATTTATTTTGTACCGCGGAAAGTGTAATGCATATGCTGTTGAACGTACCTTCATGGTGTCATCAAATCATTAACCTGATTTTTATAAAATGCATTTTATTAAATTGATCTTTCTCTTTTTTTTTCAGAAAACTGACCTCATCAGTGAACATATAAGGTAAGATTAATGTATCGATCATTCTAGATTCTCTCGTTTAGACATTTACAGTGGAGTCCTGTTTCATTTAGGTAATACTCCCAGAAACAGCCATAGGGTCGTAATCATAAGTGTTCTTCAAATAGCATAGCTCTCACTCCTAGGGAAGCCCAATAAAATTCACATAGTAACTGAGGGAGGTTTAAGTAGACCAACTTTATGGGTCTAAAATTTGATTAAGGGGGAAAGGGTTCATGCAGTATCTGAACATAGCATCATAAGAAGGACAATTTTTGTCAACCTTGAGAGCAGTGTATCTTCGGAAATGGATCTTTGAAAAGGATAACAATGATTCACCGCCACAAAAAGTACAAAATTCGAAAGAAAATATATTGCAAGTTTTGTAAATGAGGTTTTTTGCACATACCTTAAAGTTAAGGTACCTTAAGTTAAAGTTAAGTTACCGTAAAGAACTTTAAGGTACGTTCCATATTTTTTATTTTCTGAGTGGCAAATCATGTAAATGCAACACATTCTATTGCTAAATTCAAGTAGGCAATTTAATTGTTTACCTGAGAACGTTTATACAGATTCCTTTGAAAATTTAAGGAAATTGCTTCGCATTTTGCAGGAAATTATTGAAATTCGCACAAAAATCTGCACAGCCGTTTTCATGTAAAAAATTAAATTGCCCGATTAAATTTGACAATGGCCGATGTGGCTCGGTTTCTTGCTGCTTACCACAGTCCAAAAAGTCGAAATCCGTCCAAATTGTCTTTTGGATTACATTTTGCAAAAAGGAACCAGGAGCATTGTAATGTTGCTAAAATTGAGCAACTTCTTTTGTCTTGGAAGAAATACCTGATTATCTATTAACAGTCTGTATTTTACTCGCTAAAAACTACAAAATTACCCTGTAGATTTCATATATTTTCATGTTTTCAGTAATTTCATTGGAAAGGATGAACATGCACAATCTTAGCATCATTGCAATTCCTCTGGTTCCTTTTTGCAAAATGCAATCGTTTCTATACTGCTATCCTACACTGGGAAAAAACACATTGGATCTAGAGTCCAGACTCTTGAAAACATTGACAAGAAAAAATACTCTGATTCAATCGGATTTTTGCTTGAATCAAAACGAAATCCGCTTAAATTGAGAGGCTTGGTTCTTGATTTAAGCTAGATTCTGATTGAATCAAGAGTATACTTTTTCTTGTCGATGTTTTTAAGAGTCTTGACTCTAGACCCAATGTGTTTTTTTCCAGTGAATTTCTGCCACTAGTATGTCTACTAAAACAGGCTGGCCAAAACTTAGTACTTTTTCAGTGCATTCCCGAGAAATGCAGTACGTCCTAGACAAAACATTCGGTGCTTTTTCAGTACCTTGTCTCTTTTTCCAGTGTAGTGTAGGGATCCTTTTAAACCTGCCTTAATCACGATTTAAACCATGTGGGTCTTCTCAAGGAGAAGCGCTGCTTAAAGAACGACCTCGACTACTTCCCTAAGTTACATTAACCATTTCCTGTGCGTTTGATCTCCTTTTCGTAACTCGGAACTTCCCGTTAGACTCCTCCCGATAAAGGTGTAAATAAATTCCCATCTCCCGACCCGACGCGACGGTAACAAGGAAGCGGAGGCGCAAAGCCCCCGAAAGTTGGGAGCGAGGACCCCGGCCCGGGGGTTAGGGGGCGGGGGAGGGGGCGCGGAGCCGGGAACACACCTGAAGATGTAATAATTCAAAATAAATTAGGAAACTTTCCGGGCATTGTCTCGCCGCCGGGGGCTTGATTTCTTGCCTCTAATTCAACTTTAAGGGCGCGGCAAGTGTGTTCTCAGCACCTCCATCCGCGCGGGCCCCGTAGTCCCCCCCCCCCCCCCGGCGTCTCCTCTGGCGGTGCCGTGTGAGGTGTGGGGTTGAGGAGTGTGTGAGCTATTACGTCGACGATTTGTTGTACACGTCTTTGCGGCAGCTCCGGCGCACACTGGGAGGGAGCCATTGAGGAAGGTTGGATTTGGGACTTTTTACTGAAATTGCAAACGATGTCCATCTTATTAAGCATTCTAAATTTCTAATATACATGTCTCTGAACAAAATTTCACCTTAAACACGATTCGCGCAAGGAAAGTCACTGAAATTGGCACCTAACCAAGATATTTAATGATTCTCGACGCGTGAATTAAAACATCCTGCTCATGAAAACGTAATGGCCTACGTGAGTTAAATCTCGCACTAAACGTTGCCGTAGAAGTCTCCGCGATATGGCAATATGACAAACTCAATCATGGCGATTTGACTCAGTTGTTCACGTTATTTACACTTTAAACAACGCAGGGTGGGTTAAAAACAATGCTCAAGCCGATGTAATGCGCGTGTCTTGACCGGGCAATTAAAATTTCCTGTAACCAATGTAAAATCAAAAAGTTAATACCTTAGTTAGGAGTTGTTTTCAGTAACTTTCTACGCGAGGATCGTGTTTTACGTGAAATTCAGGCTAAGAAACATGTATTAGAATGCTTAAATTTGTACCTTGTCTAGTGGTCCATTCCAAAGGAAATTAGAAAATTTTGGCCGGAGGTAAATTCAGATACACTGGAAAAAAAACACATTGGATCTAGAGTCCGCACTCTTAAAAACATCGACAAGAAAAAATACTCTTGATTCAATCGGATTTCAGCTTAAATCAAGAACCAAGCCTCTTAATTTGAGCGGATTTCCTTTTGATTTAAGCTTAAATCTGATTGAATCAAGAGTATTTTTAATGTCAATTTTTTCAAAAGTCTGGACTCTAGATCCGATGTGTTTTCTTTCTTTCCAGTGTATGAACATTGAAGTAGAGCGGAAAACAGGAAAATGATACGTCAAGAAAGGTTAAGTCCGGAAAAATTGGGAAAACCCAAGGAAAATCGTAAAATTTCATGCGACTCGGGGTCTCGTCGCGGGGAAAAAGGGATAGGAATCGCGAGTCAGAAGAGACGAGGACCCGAACAGTTTTATCGCCGAAAAGCAGAAAGCTCCCCTCTCCAAAAGTGTATTCATTTCTGCCCCGGCCCCATTAGCATACACCAAGTGGGGTCGGCCCAGGTACGGAGCCCGGGCGAAAACTTTAGTATTTATGTATTTTTCTCGAGTGGGGGAAGCTCCCGGCCCGGGGAGGGGGAGGAGGGGGGGGGGCGGGGGCGGAAAAAACGGGAGCACGGCGAAGTTGCGAAGGGGCGAGTTGATAATTATGGAGGAGTAATTACGGGATTTGTTTACGGGACAATAAGGACGTCCGGGAGCGAGAAGACGACTTCCTAATTGCCCGAGGATACAAAGAAGGCGCTTCCAGCCCGCCCGCGCCCCCGTTGCCAAGTCCCCCCGAAAACCGGGAGCTTTGAAAGCTCGGTTCCGTGAACTTTGGTTCAGGGACAGAGTATCTTATACACAGTAAGAACCTAGAGTGCCTGTATACGGGGGAGGATTGCCATCTCAATCCTTGTACTGCAGAAAAAGTGTGCCGCTCTCTGATTGGTCGGCTATCATGGAGCCCCAAAGTTGGCCCAATGTAAACAAACCCAAGCTCCTCTTCTCATAGTTTGGCCCCATGCACGAGAAAAAAAAAAAAAAAACTTATTGGATCTAGAGTCCAGACTCTTGAATACATTGACAAGAAAAAGGACTCTTGGTTCAATCAGATTAAGCTTAAATCAAAAGGAAATCCGCTCAAATTAAGAGGCTTGGTTCTTGATTTAAGCTTAAATCTGATTGAATCAAGAGTATTTTTTCTTTTCAATGTTTTCTAGAGTCTGGACTCTAGATCCAATGTGTTTTTTTCCAGTGAGTGCTTATCTTATAACAGAGACAAGAGACCCTCCACTGGCCTCTTGGCGACAGGTGGAAGCTTTTACTTTCCGGGATTCAACAATTCCTTATGGACAATTAGAAGGGAGCAACACAGCAACATTCATCACCCTAATTTCGGCTGTTGACCCACCTACATGGTGGATGATGAACTTCGAGTGACGTCATGAGCCAAACGAATTTTTCTAACTTCGGCCATTTTTGGCTTGTTCGCAAAACGAAAGTGCCTACACGTTGTTGAACAGGTAACTTACCTCGAGGTAAGTCAACAATACGAGTAGAATGCTGAAGTCCCGAAAGTAAAAGCTTCCTCCACAGCCAAGATGCTGGTGGAGGGTCTCTTGTCTCTGTTTTATACCCTGTGCCTTAGCACAGTAATCGGCAGTTTGCGTTACACTAGGACAAGAAAAAAAAGTCATATCGCCTTCAATCCCCCGTGTATGCAACACGGACATCCCTTGAGCACGAATAGTTGTATTCAGGCGTTGTCATTTAGAACAGAGACAATACATATATTTCGGAGATCCCGCACTAACAATCTGAGTATTGTAATCGAGTGAGTAATGTAACGATATTTTCCACCTGATGATAATTGATGAGTAACTACTTCGGTGAGCAAAACATCAAATATTTGCTTAATAATAACTGACGATTGTAATGGCGAGCACTTAGTTAGGCGAGTTTTTGCGAATTAGGATAGGATTCCTTGACCGGTTTCTCAACTCTTTGGTCATGAGTTAGCATGAAGCAAATCTGAGCGTTGATTTTCGGAAATAATTATTGTGATTCAGGGTCAATACTAGTGCGAAAACTCGATGGTATATTGTTTTAGCTTTGGTTGGAGGGCGTGCGGAATGCGTGGCAAATCATTGGGGTTGGTAACTTTATCGGTGAACTTTGTGGTACCATCGATAAGGTAGCGGACACCGTGGGTCAGGTCAGTGAGACAATCGGTGAAGTTTTTGACGCACAAGACGAAAGAAAATTCATTGCGTGTTTCGTAATTTTTAAGGTAGATCCGCACCTACTTTAAGTTATAAAAAAATCATCGACTTTTTTCTTTCGTATTTTCTAATATATGCTGTGGTTAATTATTTTCATCCCTTGCAAGGATCCATTTCCAAAGTTATACTGCTGAATTTTATTCGAATTTGGCAAATATCATCCTTTTTATGTAGCTGTTCGAATGGCTTCCTTAAGCCTCCCTAAATCACAGCGTAAGCCAAATGAGACGTCCCAACGCAAGTAGCTATTTAAGGAACGACTATGCATACCTCCCAAGTTCTTGAAAAATTAGAGAAAACGTGGAAATGTCAGGGGAAAAAATTTTACTCACGAGCATTCTGGCCTCAGTTTTCCATTTATCGCAATACATTTTAAATTGTCGCACTTATTGCGATAAGTGGAAAACAAAACCCAGAATGCTCGTGAGTAAAAATTTGTACTCGTGTATATTCTACTGGCGACGCCAATGTTAATGTCGAGGAATTCGGCCTAATTGAATATTTAGGAAATATTTCGAGAAAACTTTCACCCCTTTCACATTTTGCCGTGTAATAATCAGACTCTTCTCTTTAAGACTAGTCGGAAATCCAACTGTGCGGCAATACCGCCTGATTTCGAGAGACGGTTGGCGTTTCGGAACTTTTTGCATCCCTACACATTTCGATTGAAGCATAATTTTCTCCCCGCATGGTCTCCCGAAAATATGAAAAACCGTAGGTTTCAGGGCGACGCGGCAAGCGCGGTCTTTGAGGCGTTTGGAAAACACGAGGTACTAAAAAAATACTGAATTTTTCTGTCTACAGAACGCACTGAATCTCTCTGGAATGCTGGAAAAGCACTGAGTTTTGGCCAGCCTAGTTTAGTAGACATTCTGGTCGCAAAAATTCGCTTGAGCATACTTTTTTCCTTACCGTCCCAAAAATATGAAAAATCCGGAGGTTTCAGGGCGACGCGGCAGTCGCGCTCTTAAGGGCGGTATTAAAACACGCGGATGGCTCCTTAACGACCTTGCCGTTGGCGCTCGGCGGCGTCTTGCGACTCATTACGGCCGACTCCGGGCTCGGCCTCGCGGCGGGTGCAACCGCGTTATTTACGGCCGCCTTTTTTGTATCTCCTCCTCGGGCCCGGAGCCCGGATTTTTAGGCCTTTTTTGTTTTTCCCGTCTAATTACTTCCCGGCGCTCCGCCCTCGCTTTTCCGCCCTGCGTCCGCCCTGGCGCGGCTTCCTTCCGCAACCCCCTCCCCGTCCACCCCACCTCCTCCCAGCCCGCCACTTCGGGCTCGATGGATTATGCGAACTCGCCGTCAGCGGACTTCAACTTCATTTTGGAATTTGTAGCTCGTTTCGTCGCTCCTATGACGTAAGGGCGTATCTCAGTTGAACCGACTATTTTCCAAATCACGTAAGCGCCATTTGCTATTTTGGTGGTAGAGGGCCAGAGGGGTTGTTATTTCTTGGCATTCTCTGGTATAATCAATCATGTCTGATTTGAAAAATATAGTCCTCTTAAAGAACATACATTTTTTGGAATTCAAAGATTTTCAACAAAGCTAATAAAACGGGCATTCGCAATTTTTGCGCTTACATTATTTGGAAAATAATCCGTTCAATTTCCGTGTGAGCCGTATTCTCCGCATTACTCTGAGCTCTGCGGGACTCATGTTGGAATAGAGATACTTTTTTTGTGTCGGATCAACTCAAAAAACTTGGTTTCTCGACACTGTTATGTGTGTTTAATTGACCTAAACCGTAGTTTACTCTGAGACGTCGAGGCATGAAGAACGTGTTCTGCGAAACTTATGTGTTCTTGTTTCCCTCCGAACTTTCAGAGGTTGTGATTACGATCGGCCAGCGCATTGGATTACCGCCGAATCTAGTGGATCCAATCCTGGTGGTGTAACTTTTAAGGAAGTCGCCGATTTTCAACACAAAGATTTGGTCCTTTCAACCCGAAGATTTGTTCGAGATGACACATAAATCTAACACACAAAAAAATCAAGGAACAGCTTGTGTTTCTCCGTGTTTTATTTCCCGTTACCATAATGACACACAATTTTGGTTACTTTTCTCACTGTGTAACTGCTTAAGAAAACTCATGGCATTAATGTTTCTACTGAAGTGAGCATAGAAATAGGGTTTCTTTACCATCATACACTCCAAATACAGTTTAATAAAATAATTTCGAAACTTTTAACAACATTGCAACACCATCAGTCCTCTCCGACGAAACGCAATCCATGTATCAGTGAAAGCGTTCAGATTGTACCAGCGACAGATAACACAACGGAAGGGATGAAAAAGTTTGATCCCGGAACTTCCATGGTTGTTCAAACAACGACCCAAAAGTTCCTTGCGTACGGACGGAAAAATTAGAGACAAATCCGAGGCATAACTTGCCCGGAAAAAAGTTCCCAGTTCACATACCCCCTCCCACCCCCTTCCCTCCCCCTCCCCCGTCTTTGGTCGGGAATGCGAACGTCTCAAGAGCCGAGAGCGACTTTTTTCAAGTGCCGCATAATTTATTCATTAGGGTAAGCGGAGACTCCGGCGCTTTGTTGCTGAAAACGCGTAACTTTGTTTTTGGATGAGCCCCGGAGAACACAGGGTCATACGGAACACAGAGCTCATCTCGAGGTGCACTCGCGTGTTTTTAGCTTGCGAGACGGAGATTTCAAGACAGATGTTTCTCTCGTTACACGCAGCGCGTGGCCGGGGCTCCAAAGTTACATTCAAGAAAGTACTCTGAAGCAAGAAGGGCATAAGTACGTGAAGTTTTCGTTGGATTTACGCGGTTTTTGATCGGCGCACGGGTACAAATGGCTACATCGTTTGCGGCTGAGACAGGTCGCCGACCGGCTTTTCTGAAAAAGGGCGTAACTGCTGGCTTGATTCTATGGCTATTTCGATGTTTTTGAAATAAGCCGTTTGGTTCCGCGACTTTCCCCATCGTTTGAAGGGTCTTCGCGATACTAATAGCGTGTAAGTAGTTGAGCTCGAATGAAAAAGCGCTGGTTATAAGTAGACTGTATTACAGAGAAAGAAACTGAGTTTTTTTTTTACTCATTTCAGAAACAACTTGTGCGCCATGGATTTTCCCATACATGTAGGTGCTTGTTTATCTTAGTACATATAATAATTGCATTCAACAAAATACACATTGGGACGCACAACTTTTTTCGTGGATCCCCGAATGTAAGAAGAGTCGAGGGCTGATTATCAGTGAGTGTGTGTCGCTCTCGACTCAACTTTCGTTTTTTTCCAAACAACTTTTTTTCTTATTTTGTGGTTCTTTTAGTTTTATCTCCTTTTTTTGCCTCTTTCTCCGTTCCTATCCCCCCGTTTTAGATGAATAAAGTTCTCACAAAAGTTGAGTATTTTCGGTTTAACAGTCGCGAGGTCACTTTTCTTTGCTGACAAACTGTATTACATCCTAAAGGTATCACTCTACCGCATACCATGACAAACTCGGGTGTTACAGATCCACAGCTTACTGTATAGTTGGATTGAATTAGAGTACCTTTATAGACAGAGTATGGCCATTCGTGTGTTTTTACTACAGGAAAACTGTGCCGCTTTTTGATTGGTCAACGAGTTTTTAGGTTTCATGATGCTCTTACGGTCGTAAATAAACAAGCAAGATGGCGGCTCACCGTAACATTGCTAAGAAGATAAAATTTGACAAAAATTTCAATTATACGGCAGTAACAATTTAAGCTAGCTTATCTACGAATAATACCTGAAAAAACACATACCTTTCGCCTTTATCACAAATGGATGTAAGATGTGCATAACCTCAAACTTGCTTGCTGATAACGGCCATCTTGCTTGCTTATTTACGGCCGTAAGAACAGCGTGTCAGCCTATTTTCACGCGACCAATGAAAAACCGGCACAGAAATGGCCATACTTTATCCATAAAGGTACTCTAGATTGAATGAGTCTGTTGCAAGGTGTGGAGATTTGTGAATTAATTATTGATTTCAATGGCGAATTTCACATGATGAACGATGACACTAACACAACTAAACTAACATCTAACTAACTAACATCTTGAAATCACTTCCCAAACTCAAAACAAGCTGTTTTTGGAACAGACTCATTCAAAACTGTCACTTTTACGCGGAAAAGGGGTCCGGTACACTCGTGACGTCACAGAATATGACCAAACCTGGTCTCTTCATCAAGCAGTTCCTGATTTACGGAGAAATATATTGTAAACGATGGAGAGATCAGATTTGGCATTTACTGTGACGTCACAAGTGTATCGGATACGTTCTCGTTCCCGCGTAAAAGTGACCGTTTTGAAAATCCGAATTTTAGGGCGTTTTTAAGTTGGGTCTGGAAGGGCTAAGTCTGTCAGACTGAAATGAAGAAGTCACCGTTATAAACCAGTCGCATCATATCAAATCAGAAATCTTGCGCTTTTCCGCAAGAGCACGAGCGAAAGCAGGGAAACAAAGAGACAACCGCCCTCCCGGTAAAAAGGGGGTGCATGGGGGTGGAGCCGGTGGGGGTTGTTTATTGCTACCGTGCTGAAAGCAGGTGCACGTGCGGAAGAAAACGCAGTTTCATTGCTGGAACGTTCCGACACCGTGCTGTCACACACGGGAACGAAATTCCGGATTTAGGCGAGTAAATATTAGGACCGAGAAAATGAACGACCGGCTCAAAATGCGGACTTAGATCCTCAAATTTTCCGAAGCATCCTCGATCCCTCCCGCGCTTAAGATAAAATTTTGAAATTTTCATTGCGAAATTTGCGATTCTGCCAAATTTTTGCAAAATCCTTGAAAGTTTATTCATTTTCAATGAAATTTCATTTTGGTACCTATTTGGTCTATTTATTTCTGTGGTATTGAGTAACCTTCGGTTCAGTAAACTTGGTTAAATAGTTCTGAAGTTTTGCCTTGACACCGTTTCAATAAATTTTTAGGATCACTTTTTTTCTCTCCCTCTTTTCCCCTTTTTTCCTTCTTTCCACTCCCCCTTTTCCCTTATTTTCCTTCTTTCCCCCTTTTTTGCTAAAAGGGGGGGGGAGGGGGGCATGCCACCATAGCGCATCCCCCTGGATCCGCGACGCGTACGTCGCAACCCGTGACACAATATCGGCTCGTTTCAAACGCGCCCGGCAATCCAGCTCGGCGCGGCGCGGTGGAAGCCGAGAGGCAATATGCATAAGTGACGACGAAGTACTCGGGGGGTGTGGGGAGGAGGGGGGCGAGCCGGCTCTGTAATTACCTGGATTGCCTGCATTCCGTCAGTCGAGACATTGCATTCACCGGCGCTGAAATTTCCAGCCGGGGGCAGAAAAATAGGCAGGCGACGCACAGTGGATCGAGTAAATCAGAGGGGGTCGGACATGAAAATTTGACTAAAACTGCAAATTTTGATGTTTATCTTGTCACATTTTAAATTTTAAGGGATGCTTCTAGAAGAAAATTTCACGAGAAAACCAATGGAACTACTTTTAGAACCTCAAAGTTGTGTATAAACGGAGTTATAAGCGTTTAAAGTTTCCAAATTTTGTCCGACCTCTCCTATCGGCGCGATCCACTGTGCGACGGGACGGGTGGAAAAAATTTCACTGCAGCGCTAACGTTGTTCCTCGGAACAATGCGCCCCCCTCCTTCCTACCCCCTACCCCCTCCGCACGCCGGTGTAACCTGTTCCTTTTACGGCCTCGCCAGGATTTTTTCCTCCGGCGCCTATCGCTAAACAATAAGGAAAATCTAGTGCACTGCGTTTGTCGGGGGCCAGGAGCTTTAATAATATTACTTACGAACAGCGGAGCCGGTTCTGAGCGGAATTCTACACCTCTCCTCCTCGAAGAAAAATATCATAAAGATAATGAAAAAGGAAAGAAAAAACGCGGCAAAAATCTCTAAGTCCTGATGCACTTATATCGTAGTTTCCCTTACGAAAGCACGTGACTGCATTTCAATGTTGACAAATTTTCTCTGGCAGATTACTATTTTCCGTATGTCTGCACATGAGAGACCTGGTGGCAGGCTGGTGGAGCGTGCTGGGTGTTGTACTTTGAATGTTACAGGTCTTCCGAATACCAGGTCGCTCTGGATGGGTTTTCATAATATAATAACAGGAAGATTCGGAAAGGTAAATTCGGACCGTCTGCCAACGAGTTTGCGTCACGGAACGCTACCACTGTAAAATGCGATCCAAATTTACCGCTCCGGATCCTTCACGTAAACAGAGTGAACACCTATCCAGAGCTATCGCACAGAGTGACCTAGAAGTCCTGCACCACCCCTATAACCTCCAAGGTTTTTGTCTCTGCTTAGGGTGGCTCCTTCAAAGTTTTGGGGGTTCTGGGGCTCCCTAAAGTCGTTTCCTTTGATCTAGGAGCACTCACAAAATTTCAAGTCCCAATCGCAATTCGCCCAAAAGTTACAGGGGTGATGCCTGGTCCTACACTGAAAAAATAGTTCTGCTCATAGGACTCCTGCACCTTCTTTGTTACAGCAACATAAGTCTCCGTTATGAGGACAGAGTACTCTGTGCTCACGACCAAAGTTCAGTTCTCACAACAGAAAAGTTCTGTAAGTATGACGAAAAAAGTACAAGAGCCCTACTTTGGGAAAAAAAAAACTTATTGGATCTAGAGTCCAGACTCTTAAAAACATCGACAAGAAAAAATACTCTTGATCAAATCAGATTTAAGCTTAAATCAAGAACCAAGCCTCTTAATTTGAGCGGATTTCCTTTAGATTTAAGCTTAAATCTGATTGAATCAAGAGTCCTTTTTCTTGTCAATGTTTTTAAGAGTCTGGACTCTAGATCCAATGTGTTTTTTTTTCCAGTGTGTGAACAGAAGGTTCTGTCATTAACACCGACTATTTTTTTGCTCGTAGTGGTACAGGACTTCTGAATCACCCTGTATAGCGTATACTCTCAGGCTAAACGAATCCAACCCTACGACCTGGCAACGACCACTCCGCCCGATTGCCCCCGTACTGCCGCGTCAGGGAGGAAAGCCGTAAGTGCATTTCCGTATGAGCCGCCGTTAGCAGGTGCTCTTACGTGCCTCATCGTTCATCCCAGACTCCATTTACGGCTTTTTCCCATACCACTCCATCGTCGCTTTCGCTCGACGACGCGCGACGCGCACACCCACGGATTCGACGATGCAAATCCGCTCGCGCACCGGGCGCGGGAACACGGCGAAGCGACTAATTACACCGTCGGAGTGTTAAAAGTCGTGTGAGCATCTTTTTACGAAAATTAGCCGCCGTGCGAAACCATGCGTTCGCCTCGCACTCCCCCCCCCCCTTCCAACCCCCCGTCCATCGCCCCCTTCCACCCTCCATGTTACGAGGATCTAGGCGAACTACTCTCGTAAATTAACGGGGGGTTTTTGAAAAAGCACGAGTGAATTTTCACGTGAGCCCTGGAGAGCTTGTGTTCTTATGATCTGAATGGATTGTGTTATGATAGGCATGTGTTTCATTAGAGGAGACTCGTTTAAACGCGTCAGCGCTGATTAGTTTGACGTTGGGGTTGTTTTGTGCAAGTGGTTTTTTTAATCTGTGTCTTCTCTCCCGAGCGGGGATAGAATAGCTGGTCTCAGGCGTGAAATAGTCGTATATGTGCAGAAAAAAATAGTTGGCAAATAGTAGAGTTCTGGAATTGCGTGTTGATGTCGTCAGCTGCAATTCAGAGATTCTAAACTGTTTAGGAATAAAGCTACGTTGAAAGTTGGCTCGTTTGATCACAATTCCCCTTAAATTAACGAGATGTTTTTGAAAAAGATCTATTGTGTTATCAAGTTAGTTCCAGAAGGCTTTATCAGCAAATGCAAATTATGTTACACCAACGATGTTTCTTGAATTTTTCCATTTAAGTAGTGTCATTTATAGACACTTTCAGATCTCGTTTAGGAAAATGTAAATTCTGTTGTGTTATACGCTCTTGCTCGTGAAATTTTGAGGGGAATCCCTGTTGCATAGCGCCATGCAGCGCTATAGCGCTGTAATTCATTATTGTTTTGTAGGCCAATTTGAATTGCATCTTGCAAACAGGAAGAAAGTGCATTCTAATGTTGTTAGGATTGTGCAGCTTACATCCTTTTCAATGAAATTAAAGGAAACATGAAAAAAATTAAAGTTCTAAAGGTAATTTTTGTCTCGAATTGATAGTTTATTGAGAATAAAGATACAACTTGTTTAGATGATTAGTTTATATTCCATACAAAATCTCAGCGACTTATGAATGATCTTGGATCTTTTTGGCAAAATGCAATCCATTTGTAACAAATTTTACGGAAATTTGTTTTTTCTTTAACTTCATCCTCGTGAAATTGATACTTTTCACACATAATTAAGTATTCAAATAGTGGGCCCCTCTACCTCTCCCAACATCCGTTTCCTATCGAGGAACATTAACCCCAACATCGATGTATCTCACTTCTCAATTCCTACATCACGTGCCTCAAAAAAGCCATAAAAAGGTTTTTCTTTTTATTTTACGACCATACGTGCCTGCGTACCGTGTATTTTCATGTGTTAGTGAGGGTGTGCCTCAGGCGCGGGGAGGGGGGGGGGGCGATCGGAAGCTGCGATTGGGACCGAGCGAGGGCACAAGTCGTGAGTCCTTTAAAAAATGCGAATTAAAAGTTTCAATCGGAGGGCGGGAGGGGTGGTTGGAAGGGGTGGGGGTGGGAGCGTGCGCTGAGGGTTGATTGAAAAATTGAATCACGATGCGTGAGGCCGCGACTGAGGTCCCTGCGGAAAAGCCAAGACGCGGGCCACGCGCCCTTGTCGCCCGATCAGCCCTTCAAGTTCCTCGCAAGGGGGATCGTCCAGGATCGGCCTTTTGACAGGGATCGTGGTGTTTGGAGAAAAGATCGAGTATCGTTGGATTTTTTTTAGGATTTTCAAGTTCTTGAATATCCTTGAATTAGCAAGCATTGTCAGAATTGGACTGCGTAACCAGGGTGTCTACAGGTTCCGGAAGATCCGAAAGTCCTGAAAAAGTCAAGAATTTGCATGACCGGTCCCGAGGTCACGATTAAGTCCGGAAATTTAACTTGAGGTCCCGAAAAATTTAAAAATTCACGGTTTCCGCGAGTACAAGCGCAGTTATCACGTAGGAAAGTGTCATGGATTCCTTTAGCCATCAGCAATTTTCATGAGGATGGACTCGATTTTAATTAAAATTAGCAGTAAGTGTAGACCCTGACTTGGCAAAAATACTCCGAGGGTCCAAAAAAAGTTCTGAAAAAGTCCTGAAATTGGTTTTCAAAAACCTGTAGACACCCTGGTCAGCAGAAAGGTACCAAGGCACATGAGCTATCACATAGCAACTTTTTTGAAAATTTAATGAAATTTCAGAAACTCTTTGGAATTCTATTGAAATTTCAAAAGAAAGATAGAAAATAAGAAAAGAAAGAAAGAAAGAAAGAAATTAGGAAAGTGAAAACTTGGGTAAAATTTCAAGGGCAATCTCAGCCACCCAACCAGTAGGTAGATCAACAGTTGAATGTTGAAGTCCCAAAAGTAAACGCTCTCACCATCACCAAGATTCCAGTTGAGGGTCCGGGTCCCTTGTCTCGATTAAAAATGTCTCTAAGTGGCCAAGATCCTTTTTCTCGTGAACAGTCACACATTGGTGCGTAGGGCCACTTTTGAAGAAATGAATTGATTACATTCCCAATGTGATTGGAGGGGGCTCTTTATCTGTGAACAAATTCCACGGTTATATGTAACGTTACACACGAGACATGAGATGCCAAACTTCAAAAAGTGAGAATTATACGATAAGCCGTAGGCAGTAGAATTGTTGCGCATATTTCAGAACGTGAAGAACAACTCTTTCGCTCTACATAACTGTTGTAACAAGGTGGTAAAATAGTACCACTGGGTCTCCACTATTTCGTGGGGAAAGCAAGGCCGAATAATTTCAAAAACTTCAATCAGAGTAAAACATTTGAACTCCACTCCAAGGGTATGAGTACACCGAAAAAGAAGTGAAGTTGATGTAACATTCTCGATGTAAAAAAATTGTGCGAGAACTTAAAAAATGCTGAATTACCCGCTACACTGGAAAAAAAAACACATTGGATCTAGAGTCCAGACTATTGAAAACATTGACAAGAAAAAATACTCTTGATTCAATCGGATTTTTGCTTGAATTAAAAGGAAATCCGCTCAAATTAAGAGGCTGGGTTCTATCTTTTAAAAAATCAGTTATGAAAATTAAAGTTAGAAATTTTAATTCAAAAAACGTAAATACCTCCGTTATGCTTACCACCTCCATGATTTTAACTTCAATTGATCCAGATTTGTTGATTATTTACATTGATTTAAGCTTAAATCTGATTGAATCAATAGTATTTTTTCGTGTCGATGTTTTTAAGAGTCTGGGCTCAAGATACAATGTGTTTTTTTCCCCAGTGTACAGTTCTTACTTAAGCAATGCCAAGATGTAAAACTAACTGCTGTAACAGGTAATTCAGCATTTTATAAGTTCTCGCACACTTTTTTTACACCCAGAATGTTAAATCAACTTCACTCTTTTTGGTGTACAAGACTAAGGGAGAAGAGTGTTCAGCTCAGGCAGATTCATTAGAAGGAGACATTATTAATCCGATTTTTCAATCGAGGATTTGTCGTCCACTCAGTTCCCGCGAAACTCGGCAGCCCAGCATCCCCCAACCCCTTCTCCACGGGTGTCACCACTAGCATGAACACTATCACGGTCGTCATTGTACATATGCCAACTTAATCAACTCAAGTGCATTAGAATACGGACGATGGGCGCCGACGCCGGCCGGGGCGGGGGGTGTTTGGGTGCGCGCGCGTGACTGCCACGCGCCGGGTGGCCCCCGCCCCCCGTCCCTCCCCTCGAACCAAAGTTCAAGATGCAAGGGCTAACCTCTGATTTGAGCCGATGGTCTTCCCGAAGATTCAATGATCACTGATACGATCGGTTCGGACTCGTAGCTTCCGGCTTAAGCCGTTGACTCAATAGGCAAGACAGTGATGTTCCGTTGAGTTTAAATTGAGGCTGTTGTAAAATTGTTAGTGTTGCCATTTCCCGAAATTAATGCCAAATTTCGGAATTTTTGTGATTTCTCGGAACTTCACGCAGATTCTTCGATGGGCCACCACACTATGGTCTGGGGGCGCCGAATTGTGGCCATAAATCAGGAAATGATCAGAATATCATGAAATTTGGTGTACTTATGTTTTTTGGGTCGCTGAATTCAAATTTGACCTTAGTTTTACAAAATTCTTAAATCCAAGATGGCGGCAGGCCCTTGAAACCAAAAAATTAGAAGAAAAGCCAAAATATGATTAGAATACCAAATTGAATGTCAGTTTAATGTTTTGAAGGTTGTCTCACTATAATATGAAATCTATTTTTCAATGATCAAGAGGTTATCAGGGCAGAAGCCCCAAAAATACGTATTTAATCCAGAAAAATAAGAGGAGAAGAAATGATTGAAATTGAATCAAGTCAGTACTATGTTTTTCGGTCTATTGATCCTGACTGGAGCGTAAGTTAAAAAAATTGCACATTCAATATGGTGATATTCGTGTTAGCAAGACATATGGCATTAGCCCTTTAGGGCGCCCCCTCCCCGAACCAAAAATTGTCCCTAAAAATTTTCATTTCTAGCGATTTTTTAAAAATAATTTACTCTTTGATCATCAAACCCTGCTAGCAAAGTTTTCTAGATATACTCAATACTACTTAGACCTAAATAGCTTTGACATTCTTATACTCATTGGAGGCTGTCAACCATTCTGCGCTGATTTTCATGGTTAGAATTATTATAAAGATTCTAGGCATAATGAATCGTGGCCAAAAATCCGATTTTTGAAAGTACTAAAATCTGGCAATCGAGCATATAATCCTTATCTACATCCTTTAGTAGGTGTGAAATGACCTATCAAATCTTATGTAATTGTTTTTACGATCAGATATATAGGTGGCGAACTTCACATCCTCCGAGGTAAGTAAACAAACGTGAGAATTTAAAGTGCACGTTATCGTGTATTGCCTTGTGTCGTTTTGTGATAAGTTGGCGTAAATCCCCGATCAAATATGGACAAGAAAGGTGAAAGTAAGTACTTTTTGATGGTTTAATCGTTTTTATTATTAAGATTAATTTTATGACCACCATGAGACTCCAAAGTTTTGTCCTAATTTAGGCAAAAAATTGCCTTCACCTTAAGTTTTAGTTATCACTAACACGAGCTAACACGTTCTTATCAGTGCAAGAATGTAGCTCATAATGTTCCTCTAACAGGATATCATAGGTTTTTTTGCATCTTTTTGCCTCTGGGGCCTTCAGACCCAGACCCAGATCAGACCCTAAAACCTTGCGGATTACCATTCTCGGGTTGCCTAGCCAGAAATTGAACTCGGAACCTGTTGATCTTAAAGCCAGCACTCCAACCACTACGCACCACAGCGGGCCGAGTTAATAAATTTGTATTATGTATACAGGCTGAAGAATAAAAAAAAAACCTAAGTTTTATCCACCATTTGTCGTTTTTCCGGAGAAAATATTATTTTGCTTAAAAATGAGGTTTTTTGCAAAACAAATTTATTTTCCGGAAATCTGGCAAGTGCTGGAAAAAAACTGATATCATTTTCGGATTCAGCAGCCAAAAATACATATGAATCACCCTATATCAAACGTTGACCTTGTCTCATCTCTCTTATCTCCTTCTGCAATGAAATCAGATTGCGCAGAAAATCGTATAAGTCCTTCACTAAAATGACCAAAAAAGGCCCCAGACGCAAAAATACGCAAAAAAACCTGTGATATCCTGTTAGAGGAACATATGAGCAACATTTTTGCACAAATGAGAACGTGTTACCTCGTGTTACTGGTAACTAAAACTTAAGGTGAAGGCAATTTTTTGCCTAAATTAGGACAAAACTTTGGAGTCTCATGGTGATCATAAAATTAATCTTAATAATAAAAACGATTAAACCATCAAAAAGTACTTACTTTCACCTTTCTTTTCCATATTTGATCGGGGATTTACGCCAACTTATCACCAAACGACACAAGGCAAGACACGATAACGTGCACATTAAATTCTCACGTTTGTTTACTTACCTCGAGGATGTGAAGTTCGCCACCATGTATCTGATCGTAAAAACAATTACAGAAGGTTTGATGGGTCATTTCACACCTACTAAAGGATGTAGATAAGGATTATATGCTCGATTGCCAGATTTTCGTACTTTCAAAAATCGGATTTTTGGCCACAATTCGGCGCCCCCAGACCATAGTGCACCAGGCTAAATTAAGAGGTTGGCCACATGGGCCGCGACCCATGGCGGCAAATCTAGGAGGCGGCAAATCTTGCAATTTTTTTAAATGTAGGTGTAAAAAAAAAAATCGGATTTAGAAAAAAAAATTACAAACGAGAAAAGGCTACAAAATCTCTCATTTCCTGAGAGTATAGTAATTTCTAATTTTGTCGTCTTTCAGTGATACAAGAGGCAGCACCTTCAATAAGTAGAGTTAAGAGAGAAACCAAACACTCAATTTGGCCTGGAACGGCGCGACTTGGGGAGAAATGATGACGAGGACTTGAGATGAAAAACAGAGGCCCTCGGAGCGGCAATCGGCATGTAACACATATTAGCGCCTACAAGACTGCACGAATACCTCACGCATTGCATCAAACGAAGTGCGGTTATTGTGGTCAGCGTGAAACGGATAGCGCCTACAAGATTGCATGAATACTTCACGCATTGCGCCAAACACAGTGCGGTCAGCGTGAAACGCATAGTGCCTACATACTGCGTGAATACTTCACGCATTGCGTCAAACACGGTGCGGTCGGCGCGGCGGCGGAAGTTAAAATCATTAAACCAAATTTTGTGTTCGTTCTTTCATAATTTTTTCGTTCATTTCTTATGAATGAAAGGCCTTGTCCATTAGAGATAGGTTTAAGAAACTTGACTTTCGCGCAAAGTTCCGTGACGTTTTGCTAGTAGTGTTGACAGGGCTTTCTCAAAAAATGTGTTTAACACGAGTAAACGCGTCTTATGCACCCCTTCCCCGCTAACACGTTCACTTGATTGTTTTTATTGATGTTTCAAAACGAATGAGAAGGGGGCGGCAAAATATAGGCGGCCCATGGGCGGCATGTAGGTAAATCCGGCCCTGCAGTTCGGTTTGGTTCGTAAGCGCGGAGCGTGAATCAAATTTGCGATTTCTAGAACCTACAAGGAACTTTTTACAAAGTTTGAAAGTTGATTTTAGACGGACACAGTGGTACGTACGATAGTAACCCAAAATTCTCCAGAAGACTACCGGTAAGGATTCTCTGCAGAATTCAACCGAGAGTTACCAAATCTCCAAGGAATGTCAAGAGGGCTGATTGTTGAAAGTGGCCCCCTCCCTCGCTGGCACGTTCACCTGATGGTTTTTATTGATGTTTCAAAACGAAGGATATAAGGGGGCGGCAAGTAGGAAAATCCGGCCCTATGGGCCACTAGACAAGGTATGAATTGGACAACATTTTGCAATAAGGAACCACTGTTTCTGGCTCATTTTAGAAACAACTTATGTGCCATTTGTTCCCCTATGCAGAAATGTGTTTTTATGGAGGAGCCAAGGCTAGTGGTTCCTTATTGCAAAATATAATCCAATTGAAACACTAGGTATAGCGTGATTTCTCTTCAAAATTTTATGAAGAAAACTAATCAGACGACGGGAAGTCCGGAAATCAACTCCTACACAAGATATATGAGTATTAATAATTAACATTAGTTAAATGCCAAAAATACAAATGACATCATTTGTAAGATCCAAGTCCCGTTTGAACTGTATTAAAAATGCTTGCTAGTATCTTGTTCAGAAGTTGACTTTCGATCTTTCCGTTGTGTGAATAGTTTTCTACGTAAGATTTTGAAGAGAAACCATGTGACGCTTTCGTCTGGTTCAGACTTTGACTAATTGCCCACTGTCGGATTATTCCGGAGTTACCAGCTATTCTCGAAATGTCGGGGTTTCTCGTCATTGACCGATTATTCGATCAAATTGATGATTTTCGGTCAAATTTGACGATCCTCGGAACCACATCCGGGAACTTTTTTTTCGAACAGGACTTGTTCAACGAAACTTACTGATCGTCACTTCTAACAACATAACACAAACAACTTCGTAACAGGGTGTCTACAAGTGCGGAGTTTCCGGAAAATCCGGAAATAGTACTGATTTTTTAAGGGCGGTCCGGAAGTACTGATAAAAAGTCCCAAGAAAATGCAGAAATTCTGCAAGAAGGTCCGGAATTTTTGTCATTTTTGTTGCAATTTGAACGAGAAACTCAAATTTTTTAAATTTTTTGAATTTCGTTAAATGAAGATACTGAATCAGTACTGGGTCGAGGGAGTACTGCATTTCTTGGGAATGTACCGAAAAATTATTGTAGTAGTTCTGATTTTGGGCCAGCCTGTTTTAGTAGACGCCGTGCGTAATCAAATAAAAGTGGAGATGATTGCAACACAGATGCGCGTTTTTGCAGTATCAATATCGATGTGTTTCCAGTCCTGAATTATTGCACACGGTTCTTCTCCTCAAAGTCAAAGCTCTCGAAAGTCCCGTTGGGTTAATTCCATCCAATTAAGCGCGAGTACCTTCCGAAGCCGGGGCCGGGGGCCAACGGCTATTTTTCAGGGGCAAACAAAGGGCCCGGGCGGGGGCGGGGGCGGCTCAAAAGAGCGAAATAAGAGGCGCTAGGATTGAATAATCAATCGCGGGGCGGGAGCCGGAGCCGGAGCCGGGAAGGAGTCAGGAAAAATGGAGGAAAGACCCGGCCCCGTCCCACAAAACCGCGTAAGTGCAATGGAAAGTCAGCGGAGATGTGCGGTTTGGCCGGGAGGCGCCCGGTTGGCTGCGGAGCGTGAGCGCTGATTACGTAATTAGTTTACCCGGCTTCGGGGGCGGGCCTTGGGGGGCGGGAAGGCGGGGGGGGGGGGCGCCGAGCAGAGCAACCGAATCATTTGATTACGGGGATAAAATGGCTTTTAAAACAGGAGATAACGCGTACGCGGAATAAAATCCCGGCGCGGGAGAGTGCTCCGTGCTCGCTCGGGGGCGCCGGGCGTCGGGAATACGAATGAGGCCCCGCCGCCGGGCTGCCACGTCGACCGACCTAAGGAATAACATTAGAAAGGGGGGTGGTGACCGGTGCAGAGAGGAGGAACGCACTCCATTTTTCAAAGAGGTAGCAGCCAAAGTTTTTTCGAAATAACTGCAAAGTGTGACAAAAAAATTGCAAGTTGATCAAAAAACTGCAAACTCGGACCATTAAATGAAAGTTAACTCATACAAATTTGCAAATAAGACCTCAAAATCCAAAATTGACACAGAGAATGGCCTTTTGCAGACCGCCAAGAGATACAGCCCCGAATAACTTTTCAAGTTAAAATGACACAAAAATTACGATGGTCCACATTAAAGAAAGTCTGAAATACACTCCTTACTCACGCAATTTTTGAAGTGAGAACGCGCTTTTCCAAATTTCCCGCGCCTGGGCATTTTCTAATCACCAGAAACAGAAAACCAGGCTCGTGATTTGCCGAAGATCCGAGTCCCTTGTTGTTTGTTGTAATTATCCGTCAAGTTGTTTCATACTCAACCGGTGATCTCCCAACAGTGTCCCATTTACGCTTTAATGCAGTTAACCAGAAATCGGACAACTTTTAAATATCCAAACCAATCCTTCTACTTTCATTTCACGATGTCCACGAGCCTCCAATTTTAGTTTATGTTCAGTTTTAGTTGACCGGAAATACCGCGATTCCGGTTACATTGGTTTCGTTAAAACTGCCCCCAACCGGAAATTGAAAAAGCGCGTTCCTAACAACACAAATTGCGCATAAGGAGTGTATTTCGGACTTTTTATCTGTTACCATCAGGGTAAGTTTTCGTGTCATTTAAAACCGCTATAAAGTCTATTCGCACGGCCTGTACTCGTGCATGCAACAGCCCATTGGCAATGTGAACCAAATAAAGTGTATAACGTTGACTGCCACCGGACATAGTCCGGCTACTGGTGTCTACCAGTCCGGAAATAGAAATGATTTTTATAGGACGGTCCGGAAGTACTGAAAAAGTGCGCAAATTCCGCAAGAAGGTTCAGAATTTTTTCCTCCGTACCACGCGTGTTTTTTTTTTTTTTTTAATAAAGCGTAGAAAATACGCAATCCCCCCCAAGATGATTAACCGACGATGACCCGTCGATTCTTAAAGTAGTATTTGCCTGCAAGATTGCGATTGTGCTATGAGTTAATCTTTAAGCCACCGATGAATTTTTGTGGCTACGTCATTTTTGTCGCGATTCAAGCGAGGATTTCAAATTTTCGAAGTTTCTCGAATTTCGTCAAACGGAGGTCTTGAGAAAGTACTGAATTTTTTCGTTGAGGAGGCACTGAATTTTCTGGGGACTGTGCTGAAAAAACACTGTAAAAGTACCAATTTTTGGCCAGCCTGTTTTAGTTGACACCCTACTCAGGGTTTCAGGGTTTAAACAAAACTTTATGATGAATAAATTCCTTTGGCAAAAGTTCTAGTTTGGATTTAAAGCTAATTTTGGAAATGAAGCGCTGCAACGTTTACATTTTTTACCATTGTAACATTCTAATGTTTTGAAGTGCGTCGGTTGAAAAAAACTACTTTAGTTGCTCCCTTTTTATTTTTTGAAACGAATCAACACCAACTGGTAACACGATTCTAAAATCACACCTACAACCTTAAATCAAAGTCAATATTTCAACCAATAGGAGCGTTCCATTTACCCTTTGTATCCTTTATCTATAGCTTTGTCAATCAATTTAAATAATTAGCAAGCAGAGACAATATATTTTAGAGGCCTTGCACAAAAAATCCAAGCAATGTAACCGAGAGAGGCAGAAGTCAAGTCGGAGGTCAAAGCCACTATTTGCTTAATGATGTTTGATCAGTAACTTCTTGAGCGGACAACAAAAAAGGCAGTGCGCCTACAATTTTTCGTATATGAAACACGGGCATCCCTTGAGTACGAATAATTGTATTCAGACGTTGTCATTCAGAACAGAGACAGTAAAGTTTAAAGACCCCGCACTAACAATCTAAGAAATGTAATCGAGCGAGGCAAATGTTAAATTTGGAGGTCAGCGCCACTGCTCGCGTCATGATGGTTAATAAGTAGCTCGTTCAGCAAGAAAGCAGACAAAATTCGCTTATTAATGACAGATGAATGTGTGGCGAGCACTTTGCTGGGCGAATTTTTGCAAATAAGGTCAGGATTAAAAAACAAATTACTCAACTCCGTGGTCATAATTCATCATAGGCGTATTTTTTGCGGAGACAGCAGCAACACCCGCAACATGTTGCGAGAACAAGCAATAATCGCATTTTGCTCGATGGTGTTTTTTGTTGTGGGGGCGGGGCGTATTTTCGCGCGCCTTTGGGAATCATCGAAGGAACATTGTTGTGCAACAACTGCAACGTGCTCAGAGGCAAGTTGTCGTGTATTATTTCCCAAAGCAACGCTGTTTGCTCACCTGAAATTTGAAATTGCTCTCTCATTGGCTGTTCGGAACCGAGTGAAATAAGAACAAGAAATAAAAAAACTGAAACACTTTGTTGTTTCGAACAAAATACGATTCATCAGTCAAATCCGAGCGTTAACTTTTGGAAGTAACTGTAACACTGCAGCTAATATAGCAGTGAGTAATCGCTTAGAGGTGTCGTCAGCTAAGTTTACGGTTGTTTACTTTCGGTTTGCAAGCGCCGACGACGAATTTGGGCCTCTGAACAAAGCGGCGTTCGCTACTATCCACATTGAAAACATCAGTCTCATGATCGTATCGTAAAAAAACTACTTATCGGTTATGATTTGCGACTTTTTTGCATTTTTTTGTGGTTGTAATTTCTATGTGGCTAAAAATTATATGTTACAAGGTTTGAAAGTATTCAGAAACTTATCTAAGCTTGTGTTCTTGCTTCTGAGAGAGCCAGATGTTTTCATGTGGATAGTAGTGACGCGAAAACGCCTGCAAACCGAAAGTAAACAACCGTCAACTTAGCTGACGACACCTCTAACTATATTTTTTCCGATTGCAATGCTTTTTCTAAATGGGCAATGATGATTGAAAAAACGGCAAATGAATTTTGGTCGGGCAACAGCGGTCTTCATGTGAGGCACGCCTCAACGCCTCGCCTTGAGCACCGAGCAGTCTCGTAACCAGAATTTTGATTCGTCTCGCGCTTTCCCCCGCGTGACCCCTCAAGGGTCGTCGAAGATATTGGGCGTCGGATTCCGAGCTGAGGGTTCGATTGCCAGAAGGGGATTGAGATGATTGCCGTGCTTTTTTCAGAGGTTTTGTCTATATCCGTATCCATCTAGATCACCTAAATAAAAAGAATTTTGGAGTCTCATTTTTCTCAGTGCAGAAAAAGAGTGCCACATATTTGCAAATGCTGCAAACTTGACTCTATCACTTTAATTTCTTACCAGAATAAGTCTATGGGATCTGTCCTAAATTGTTTTATTTTCAAGTATAATTGGAAGAAAAATGAATGAAGTTTTTGGTTTGAAATGCCCGAAAGTTTTTTCATGGAGATATGATTAAGAAGCAGAAATGAGACTTCTAAATGAAGTTACGTTCTTTAGACTGCTAAACGACGTTATCACCGTGTTCTTTGTTATAATCTCAATCAAGGCAAAAGCACAGTCTTAATTTTTATCCACTCGTCTGTTTATCTTCAGGTGCAATAGGTTTCCTTTCCGGAACTGTCTCAGAAACGGGAAGATTCCTAACCGAAAATTATAGGAGCAGTTACCAAAACACGATTCGCCTTCAACCAACGAAGTAGGCAAAACGCGTGCCCAAGAGTTAAAAATAGTGGTATCTATTAGTTGAGTTAGCATAGAGGATAAATAAAAACACCATTCGCGCTCGGGAAAATCTTGGCATCGCAGCTAGTCTTATAAGTGATAAGACCCCCAAACCCAGTGATATACAGATACTCCATGATATACCTCATCGCTCAGTGGTGTCTATTTTCGAATTTTTCGGACAAGCCAAAATTGACTTTTGTCCAGCTAAATTCGATTCCTGACCTGACCCTCTGTGCGGCGTGCTGCCAGCGCGAAACGCGCACTGACGCCTTCAAACCTAAGGGGCTACTTCACGCATTGCGCAATGTTTGAAGTATCCCCTTAGGTTTGTAGGCGTCAGTAAGTCAATGTGACTGTAAGTGTATTGTTAAAAATAATTGTAAATGTAAGTATACAGTGTGCATGATTATTAATTAAACTGGTTTGAGGTTATGTGCACTCCAAGCACAACAATGCTGCTGGACCAATCAGGAGCTAGCTCTGGCGATTTTTCAGTAGCGTAGTGGATGGAACGGCTCAAATTTGACGGACCAGTTCCGGATGTATCGTTTATATCGATTCATTTTGATCGTCCATTTGGACCAGTGGACGCAGGGCTTTTAAGGCGTCTGCATTTGTTCTGAAATTATGATTGAGAAACGTGGGTCAGAATACTCAAATGGAGATGTTGCATGTGTGAGGGATTTGCGATTTAACTGTTGTTTCTTACGTAAAAGTTCGCGAGAAACACGATGATGCCACTGGTTTTCTCTGAAATCAACTCCCAAGCTCAAAAAAAGCTCTCGAGTTGAAGCCAAAATGGAGGGGATATCCCACGCTATCCTGAAAGTCCACCTTTACATCAAAACAAACTCTCCATGCAAAGATAGGGAGCAAATACATTAGGAGGGTTGCCGTGTTTTCAGTTTTAGAGTCCCCGAATGAAGTGGCAGCCCTGTCAATGTATTTGCTCCCTATTTTTGCATGGAGAGTTTGTCTTGATGTAGAGATGGCCTCTCAGGGTAGGGCGGGATATCCCCTCCATTTTGGCCTCAACTCGAGAGCTTTTTTTGAGCTTGGGAGATGATTTCAGAGAAAACCAGTGGCACCATCGTGTTTCTCGCGAACTTTTACATAAGAATCAATGGTCAAATCGCAAATCCCTCACACATGCAACATCTCCATTCGTATCTTGTCTACTGGGTCATTGACATTGGATAAATCTTCTTACCGCGGAAGGTGTCTGTGTGTCCTTTCCCCCCGGTTTTTCCCTCAAGACAAACGCCCGTCGAGAGCAGGGGCCCGGGGCGTCGGGCGTAAAATTTTATGAACTGTAATTGTTATATCTGTAACATTTTTATACAGCGCCGCGCTCGGCCGGGGAGGAGCACCGCTTTCCGGCAAATTGAAATAAGCGGAAAACTTTTTAGGTTTTCCTCTTCCAGTTTTCCCTCGACGGTGCTGTCGTCACCACACTCCATTAACTCCTTATTTTTTCACCCGCCCCCCTCGCTCCTCCCTCCCGTGCCCGGCCGAAACCCCGCATCCACGTTGGGTCTCTGTTCGAGTTGAGTTGTTTTTGCGCAGGGAAGCATTCAGCACCCTCGGCGAATTATTCGGCTCTCTTGGTTTTCTTTTTCGACGGGTTTTTCGGCCGTGTTTCGTCTGCGTTGATTTTCGGGACGTGGGTACTTAGTTGCCGATAGCATAGGTGGAAAAGACAAGAAAACAACTCAAAACGGGCCTGTTGGAAACATCAACTAGAGCCCCAAAAAAGGTATTTCTTATAGAAAATGGCTCAAGAATCACGATGAGCGCATTGGGTAAGTCTGGAATACAGTCCTACCTTCACAATCTGCGTATAAGAGATTTGCGCTTTTTAAGGTTCCTGCTTCAAAAATGTTACTACGGCACAGCTACATTTTGCAAAGAGGGTCGTTCTATCCAACCTTTGCGCACCACAAATACTAGGATGCTACACAATATTCAACATACCTGGCGCTTTCTACGCGCAACTCGTTTATTAGGAAGGACCATGGTCTTTATTAACGCAGTGAAAATGTATAAATCTAAAGATGCCGGTTGATAAAACCCCTTCTCGTCACGTGTGTTTTGACGGATTGGCGTCGGTCATGTTGAATATTGTGTATCATCCTAGTGCGCAGAGGTTGGCTGGAACGACTCCTCCTACGAAATGTCCACTCGTGTTTTTGAATCGTTTTTGAAGCGGGAAGCCTAAGAATCCTAATATTTTCATTCCTCATTGTAAACTTGCATACCTTTGAAAACGAAAGCTGTCACTGCTGATCTTCAGATTCTAATATCAAACCGAAATGGTCAAGAATGCTTATGAATTAGCGTTCTTCCGTAAAAATGAGCAAATTTATGCGACAGCCATGTCAAATATGTGCTTTACCAACAACGGATTCCAACGACAGGTAAAAGGAAAAATAGTCAGGGTAAAATCAGGGAAAGTTAGAAATTTGAAGGTAAAAGAAATTATGGCAACCCTGAGAATTTATCTATAACCACCTGATTTTGACCGTTCAGCGGAAGTCTTCTTACCGGATTCCTTTGGCACTTATCCTCTCCCCTCTCCGTCCATCTGGCAACGAAATTTTCTGGGAAGCGGCCCGGCGGGTCCCTCCGGGCGCGGATGCGTGCCCTCAAATGAATCGAAAGTAATGCCGGAATAAATAACTCGATAAATTATCGCATGTAAATAAATTTTGAAGGGTTAAGCCACTTTTTTGCCGGGTGACTGGGTCGACGCCGCCGTGTTAGTCTCATACGTCACATGGAATTTATGACGTGTCGGCCGTGGGTTCCCTCTTCATTCCTTTCCGTCCAGAACGCCGTCGTAGGGTTGTAGAGAACCCCCCATTTCGGAATCCTAGATTTGTGTGGAAACTTGGTTTTTTTGCGATTGTGACGAGAGCCGTTTAAATAATACATCGCCCTAGTAATAGGGATGTTGGATTTTGGGAGATCCAGCAGTTATCTTGAAAATAAGTGTCTCTAAAGAAAATTTTATCGAGACACACGTTGGATTTTGGCAGATCCAGCAGTTATCTTGAAAATAAGTGTCTCTAAAGAAAATTGTATCGAGATACACGTTTTCAAGCCTTTAAGAGATCAAAATTACTTTTCGAGACGAGGGAACGTAACTCTGTTTAAAGAACGTCATTTCAGCACCAATACTATTTTTTAGGTTTAGGCAGCATGTCGTCATTTTCCAGACGGAGGAACGTATCCCCATTCACAGGTTGCAAAAATGCCTCAAATTATTTTTTTTTCTTCCTTTTTTTTACAAGAAAATGACTTTCCAATAACTGTTCAAAAGTTTGCCAAAGAAGCGCGTAATCAGAGGAAAAATCATTGAAATTTTTATTAATGAATGCCCGAAATTTCCTAAAGAACATCAACTTTTCAGTTGCAATTTCGCTCGGTAAAAATGTAATTACGGTCCTATAATGAGGTCAAGACGATATAAAGTGTAAAAGTTCAAGAAGCCAGAGTTCGAAGCACCAACCGATATTGCTAAGATTGATCGATGCGAATTTTGGTTTGGAAACATGTATCAGAATGCTTAACTTCGTACCTAGTCTAGAAGGCACTGGAAAAAAAACACATTGGATCTTGAGTCCAGACTCTTAAAAACATCGACAATAAAAAATACTCTTGATTCAATCGGATTTTTGCTTAAATCAAGAACCAAGCCTCTTAATTTGAGCGGATTTCCTTTTGATCCAAGCAAAAATCTGATTGAATCAAGAGTATTTTTTCTTGTCAATGTTTCAAGAGTCTGGACTCTAGATCCAATGTGTTAAGCGCTCAGCTGATAGGCAGCGCTTTTTGATTTCGACTTGCCTCTGAGTACTAGTATACTAGTGCTAATGCGTTTAAATGGCGCACCAGCTCATCGATGTGTAGGCTTTTTGGGGGGGTCCATTTTTAAAATAAATAAAGCTGTGAAAACTGTGTTTATGCTTTTAACGTAATTCGCAGGTAGTTTCGATCGTTTGTCTATTAGAAAATTTCTTAGCGGTAGAGTAATTCTTATCGAAATTGATCGTTGAACTCAAATGAAGCCTAAAAAAAACGCGCCTGATGAGCTCAACGGTGAGTTCATTTTCGGGAAACAAAAATACGCGTTTACGGTTTCCTTGGTAACCTTTGTTTGCTATCAGCTGATGTTTTATTTCCATTTCCCAGCCAAGTCGACGGAGTTTATAGGCACTTCCTTTCTTCACTAAATACATTGGCTAACACCTGAGCGCTTTTCTAATACGACAGTATTAGAACTTTCCCGCTTGTTTTTCTTTCAAGTGGGCCGTTGGGGTTCTTTTCAGTACTATCTCAGCACCACTCGACGGCACTTACAAGGTGGTTTGGTTCGACTCTCGGTGTCGACCGCGAATCGATGGCAAATTAGGTTGCGACGCAGTGCGGGTTGCAGATGCTGGGAAATGGCGCGGCGCGGGGGCCGGTCAACCTGCAGCGCACGTAATTTACCTCCCGACCCCGACGCGGGCCGACGCGGAGGGCTTATCTTCTTTTCAGCGAATAAATTGGCCCCGACTGCGTCTGCTCCCCCCTTATCAGCGTCCTTGTTACCGGCCTCGTCCGAAATGACCCCCGCATGTAAATAAACACAGGCCCCCCGCCCCCCTCATCTTCGCTCCGTTTCCGCCGTTCCCCGTCCGTTCCCCATCGCCTTCCGGTTCCGTTCCACGGCGATCTTTCTGTATTCCAAGACGAGCGGAAAACCAAGATTTTTAGAAAATTTCACAAAATTCATCAAAGAAACTTAGAGGAGAAAAAACACTAAGAAATGGCCCGAACTGTACGTAACAAGTGTAAAAAGGTGGAGAAATGGTGCTGGGTCCACACCGTTTCGCGAGGAAAACAAAGCCAAAAAATTTCAATTAGAACCAAAAATTGTTGACTCAGTGAAGAATTTTTTGGATTTTTTGGCCTTGTTTTCCCCGCGAAGTGATGTGGATCCAGCACCCTTTCTCCACCTTGAAACTTAGAGGTTAAACAGTTAAACACCCATTCTCGGGTGTTTTAGGGCGTGGTGTTTAGGACTAGGAAAACCGGAAACAACCGGGATTCCTCAGGCAATGACGAAGTTTAGGAAAAATCAGGGAATCTGTCTCAAAAATCGAGAATCTCTTCTTCTGGCGCTTAGAGTAATTGCAATTGCACCTGAACTGTCATCATTGGAAAAAGAAAAAAAAAGGAATTTGAGCTATTTTTTGCAACCTTGGAATGGGAGTACGTTCCTCCGTCTGGAAAATGACGATATGTTGCCTGGAAATCGAAAAAATGGTATGGGTGCCTGAATGAGGTTTCTGAAACTGAGTTACGTTCCTTCGTCTAGGAAATGACGATTCGTCGCCCGGAAAAACTAACAAAACAACTGTATTGTTGCTTCTTATGAAAATAGAAGCACGCCGTAAATAGTTTCCTCGGTTGACAAGAGCAAGACTGTGCCATGTTCTGAAAACCAACACGTATATGAAAGTTGTGCGAAGGAAAGTTCGGACTTGAGCAGAGGGAATTTCCACTGGAAAGGGAGGGGAGGAGTGGCTTATTTTCCAACGAGGGAGGCTTCGTTTTCGATGACTGCGACCCCCCAGGTGCTAAAACCGAGAAAACCCCATAGGACTTTCCTTGAAGTTAAGTGGTTCTTCCTTGCCGGGGTAGGGTTTGAACTGGGGTTCGGGGCAGGTACCGAACGGGGGTGATGGCCGCAGCTAAAATATGTCGAGAGCAGAAATGACAAAATTCAATCTGGCTGCCTTGCTGTCAAATTTGCCATAATTCAGAAGTAATTTGGATAGATTTTAGAGCACGGATCGTATCTGTGTTTGCTTCTTTTTTCAAAAAATCAAAGGTGGCCTCTCATAGAGTAAATTGGACTTATATTTTTAGTCGTTAATGGACGTCATAAAAAGCGCCATAAATAGGACATAGTTTGCAAACCTCAAGTGAAATTCAGCAGTATCACATTGAAAATGGGAAGGTATTTGAAGGTATTACAATAATTTGTCCCTGCAAAAAGTACAAAATACGGAGGAAAAAATTCCTGTGTTTTTAACAAAATTTAAGGTAGGTGCGAACCTAACAGTTTAGTGGTAAATCATTGTAATTCCTTGCGAGGATCCATTTCCAAAGTTATACTCCTGAACTTTACTCAAAATTGGCAGAAATCGTCATTTTCATCACGATGTTTATAGTGCTTTTTATGATCTCCATTTACGACTAAAAGTTTAAGTCCGATTCACTCAGTGAAAGGACACGATCTTTTTCAACTTAGAGTAAAAAACGGAAGTGTTTGCATCTTGAGGATTGTAAATCCCGTGACGTAGGTGGGTACAACATGGCTTCAATATCCCAGCCAAGTCCGGAATTCGAAGCATGAAAAATGGACCATAACGTCCGATTTTTTTGCTCACATCAACTCATGATATAATTTAAAACACTTTATATAACTTTTTTCTCTAAACTACTCATTTCCAAGAAATCGATGATAAAAATCGTCCGTATTTACCTATACGTCATCAAAAAAATCCAAGATGCGCGAAATGCCAACACCTCCTTTTTTTCTCTACGCTTTTTAAAAGCCTTTAGAAAGGTAAACATAGGTATGATCCATGAGCTAAAGATACCTCCTTGAACATTCCTTAATCGCAATGTAAACCAAATGGGGCCTCTCAAGAAAAGGAGGTGTTCAGGGAATGGCCAAGAGTATGACCTTTGAACTAGGTCCACTTGTGTCCCTGCTCGTCCCCGAGTTCAACCCCTATCGCGACGGGAGACGGGGCAACGCAGCGCGGGCTGATAGAGGTTAATAGAGGGTAGTTTTTAGCGGTTGTGTGTTACGTTCGGTGTGAGATGTCATTTGCAACCTCTCACCGCTCGGCGCTCACCCACCCACACGTGGCCGCGCACCACCGCGAGGACCCACCCCTTCGCGGTCCCAACCCGGTATTGTCTTTCTTGTTCGTGGGTGCGGACCCCGCGGAAGGGGGTGGGGGGTGGGAGGGGGGCTGCGCTCGTCACCGAGTTGACAGAGTCGAGAGTTCGACAAAGACACGTGTTGAGGTTTACTCTCGAGTACCTAACCGATCGTCGCTGCCAGATCGTGCTTTTGGATTTCGGTGTAGGGGTAAAGTTTTGGGTAGATCTTAGAGGATAAAGCAGTTTTTCGGCAGGGGTGAATTATAAAAAAAATCCCTCAAAAGACACTAAAACCGATCACAAAATACTAAAATTGACGCAGTGAAAAGTCAACTTTCAATTCGCCTCCCCAAATGATGCCTGTTTCGATATGGAAGTAAAAAAATGTAAATTGATCAAATGTAGACCAATCTAAACAGGTGCGCATATTTTTGAAATTCACACCCCCGCCCGGCCCTGACCCGGCCTTACCTCGGCGGCAGCCAACCTAACATCGCACTGGCTGCACCCATAAGATATACATTGCAGGCAGCCAATTATACGCCATTGCGCAGTGGAGTTCCAAAACTCGTCGTCGGGAATGACTGACCTGTGTAGATTAATATTGCGTAGACTTTTAAAACAATCTCGTTTGATTGAAAATATTGTTTTGATACCGACCTTTGTATCATCGGTGTGGAATTTGTGGGAGCTTTACTTAAACTGTTTAAGTATCAAGTCACCTGCAAGCCCAAAAATGATAAACAAGGCAAATTTTAAGAACTAGCGGAAAGAGCCTTCATTAACAGTGATACTTTACTGTTCACACCGATGTTATAATATGTGTATCCAATATAGCCGTGAATTTCGATGCAATCATTATATACATTTTACGTGAAATTGAGAGCGTCGCCCTGTCTTGTCTTCCGTTTCCACTCTTTAAGTGTGAAATTCACATTTTCGACGCCGTTTGGCAATAGCGGAACAGACGCCCATCCTGTGGGCTGCCGGCCGCCCCAATTCGGCTCCGTCAACAAGCGCGAGTGTAAAACGTCTCGCACAAGTTTCAGTGGCATTTAATATCGGTTAATGGGATTAGCCTCCGTCACTCGAGGCTATTACTTTACGATCCAGCTTCTATTTTTTTCAAACCCATTGCGGCTCGTTTAGGAGCCGCAACTGCAGCGTCTCGGACTGCCGACGGGGCTGCAAATCCGCAGTCGTCCTGCCAATTTTGGGGATGATTTGGAGTAATGCTTGTATCTTTTCCTTGGAGACAAATTAAAGAGGAGGAGTTGGTCTGTACAGGAGACATGGGCGAAGTATGTAAGATAAATGAAGATATGAGAAATAAGGATATGAAAGAAGGGAGAGTGCGAAATTAGGGTTTGAGGAATTTTCAAGAAGAAACTAGGAAAAATTTCAGCGATGACGGGCAATTTGTCGCTTGGCTGACATAAGGGCGTAACGAGTAACGACACATTGAGAAGAGCCCGGAAAAGCTTTGAATTGTATGGTAGACAGGGTTCACTGCAGAGTGTAGTTACGCCCTTATGTCAGGTGGGCGACGAACAAATAGTGAGCAAAGGTAAATGGCTGGGAATACAGGGGAGAGTTTCAGCAAAGAGAAAAAGTTGACCCTGGATTTCCTTCTAATGGAAAATCAGGAAAACGAGAAAAATATCGGAAAAAAGAAAATTTCAGGAAAGAAAAGGAACTCCCTACACAATGTCAGGAGAAACAGGGATATTTCGAAAAAACTGGGTAGTGCCTGAGAAAATTGGAAAAGTCGTAACAAAATCTGGGAAAACTTAAATATACCTGAAATTACAGTAAAACTCCGGATGAAATTGAGCGACAGCAGGGAGGTGACGCAAACATCAGGGAAAACAAGATAATTGAAGGGACAATAAGAACCTTTAGGTGAATCAAAGTAAAGTCAGCGAAAACATGATTATTTCTTGATAGTCTATAACAATTGATTTTCGCGGTAGTCTAAATTGCGTCCTCTTTTCCTTTGCCTCTTCATTTGCGTTACCAGTGTAAATAACTAACCTCGTTTTATTTTGTCTTTTCAGGTAAGGAATACACAGTGTTGAATGAATAATTCACTGCAGATCCAGAGATCATGTAAGTCAATTTTCATTTTCCAATCTCGTGCAAGGAAAGTTCGTTGGAGGAACGTTTTATCCTACGAACCGGAATTGGGGTTAGAAAGCCGACTAGTTCGATCAATATGGATTAAGGAACTTTGAAGGTTCGGCTCATACACATGAACTTGTTTTTTAGTATGGATTGAGATCTTTCCTGTGGACATTCACGAATTGGGTTGTTTAATCAAGATACTGATACTAGTCCGAAAATAGCACTGATTTTTGAGAGCGGTTCGGAAATACTGAAAAAGTGCGGAATTTCCGCAGAGCGGTAGGGAATTTTCAGCTTCATACCACGCGTGTTTTTCAAGACAACCTGGAAAGTATGCGAGCTTATGCGCATTGATTCTTTAAGCAATATTTGCCTTCAGGATCGCGATTTGTGCAATCAAATGATCTGTAAATCACCAATAGAAATCGGTGACCACGTTATTTTTATCGCGATTCGAGTGTGGATTTCAAATTTTTGAAAATTTTAGAATTCCATCCACGAAGGTACCAATTAAGAACTGAATTCCCTTGGTAAGCACTGATTTTTAGGCAACTAGTATTACAGGCATGCTGTCTAATTCTGAAACATGCCGCCGTCACCCTCGGAACTGCGGCGGGAACCCCAGATCCGCGGACCGGCATACTAGGGCAGATTACGCACCCTGGATGGCGAGGGGGGGGGGGGGGGGTTGAGTCGAAATAGATTGAGGAGCGCGAAAAAAGTGGCGCTGGAGTGGTGCAATTAAAAGGCTCTAAATCAAATTCAATTAAGTCGAGCGACCTCCGCGGCGGCGGCGCTACCAACTCCCAGCGCGCCCCGCGCCTTCGATGCCTGGGTCCCGGCCCTGATGCCGTTTCTCGCAGTTCTCCCATTCCATGTTCGGCAAATGTTCCGGGATTCGGAACTTTTTTGTTCCAATTTCTCCCACTCCATGACCGTCGAAAGTTCCGGGATTCTTTATAGATTTTCTCAAAAGTTCCGAGATTCTTTTTAGATTTGGTTAGATAGAAGAATGCAAGTGACTCGGAACATTTCGGGAATTTTCAAAGTTCCGGGAAAAATTCAGAACAATTTTAAAGGTTCCGGAATTCGAAACTTTTTTGCTCCAATTCCTCCCACTCCACGACCGTTAAAAGTTCCGGGATTCTTTTCAGATTTTTTCAAAAGTTCCGGGACTCTTTTTAGATTTCCTCAAAAGTTCCGAGATTTTTTTAAATTTGGTTAGACAGGAGAATGCAAAAGACTCTGAACATTTCCGGAATTTCCAAAGTTCCGGGAAAAATTCAGAACAATTTCAAAGGTTCCTGAATTCGGTACTAAATCCGGTACTAAATCCAGGAAATGAGAGCACTGGTTTCTCGCCCCAAATACAAACAGAGGGTCGTAAAAATGGGTCGCTAAACCTTGTGTTTTATAGTTAATACTCTGGAAGTACAACACTGGAAAAAAAACACATTGAATCTAGAGTCCAGACTCTTGAAAACATTGACAAGAAAAAATACTCTTGACTCAATCAGATTTAAGCTTAAATCAAAAGGAAACCCGCTCAAATGAAGAGGCTGGATTCTTGATTCAAGCTTAAATCTGATTGAATCAAGAGTATTTTTCTTGTCAATGTTTTCAAGAGTCTGGACTCTAGATCCAATGTGTTTTTTTTTTCCAGTGACTTGACGCTAATAATCACGGATTTTCGTGCACGACGCGGCAACGGCGGCGTCCGCGAACCGCGACCCGCGCGGCGGCGGAGACACACGACCCCGATAATCCGATTACAGGCAGCGTCATCATCGGTTCGGCATATTGCACCCGCCACCCCCCCCCCCCCTCTGCCCCTCGCCGGGCCTGCTTAAATCATTTTATTACGTTTTCATATCTGGCGCCCGAGACCCGGGTCGGGCGGATCCCTGCGCCCTCCCCGACTTAGTGTCTTCCCGGTCGGGGCCCCCGGAGCCCCTTTTATCAGGCCGCCCACGCCCGGGCTAATCCCCCGCGAAACCGCCCGCCACGCCCGCCGCACAGTGGATCCAGTCAATCGGAGAGGTCGGAAATGAAAGTTTTGACTGAAATTGCACATTTTTATGTTTATCCTGTCGCATTTTAAATTTTAAGGGGTACTTTTCAAACACCGCTGCCATTTTATTTTATCACAAGATTCAAAAATAATTCCGATTTGCCAAAGTTCCGCGAAAAATTCCGATTTTTTAAAAATAAATCCGGGGAAAATTCTGAAATTCGCACGGATTCAGTTCCGGAGGTTGTCTAATTTGATCTAAAAGTCCCTAAATGTGATCAAATAAATGGTCAAACTGGCGAAAAATTGCAAATTTCGAGGAAATTCCGAAAAAGCTGAAAATTCCGGGGATTCAGAAGATTCCGGGAAAAGTTCCGATTATTTTAAAATTCCGGAATACGCCCGGATTTAGTTCTGAAGATTGTCAAATTTGATCTAAAAGTCCCTAAATTTGATCAAGTAAATGGTCAAACTGGCGGAAAACTGCAAATTTCGAGGAAATTCCGAAAATAGCTGAAAATTCTGGGAATAGTTCCGATCATTTAAAAATTTCCGAATTTCGGGATTAATTCCGGGAACGGCAGCACTGTTTTAGAAGAAAATTTCAAGAGGAAGCCAATGAAACCACTTTTAGAACCTCAAAGTTTTGTATAAACGGAGTTATAAGCGTTTAAAGTTTCCAAATTTTGTCGACTTCTCCTATTGACTTCCTCACTGTGCGCCGCCCCCGCCTCGCGTACCCGGTGATGACACTCTCATTTTCACTCGAGCTCATCCTGTTCCTCGCTCCCTGACTACCCCTCTATTTCTGCGTCCAGCGCGATTGCATATCTGTTGCAGGGAAATAATCAAATCAGGATTTCGAGGGTGCGAAAAATGCCCGATCTTGTGATCAGGGTCGTTGTGAGGGTAAATCGGCCTATAGCGAACTTCTAACTGCCCCTGAAATTCAAATACGGTTCAATTTCGAAACCATATGTATACTCAATTTACTCATTGATTCAAATCTTAAAATGTACGTATTTCTGCCAAACGGAACTATGTGAATTCCGACGTGAGCCCTGTTGTGCATATATTCTTATGGATATCAGGGCTCAAGTCTTGATGCATACAGTTCCGTTAGGCAGAAATACGTCCAAATAATGTAGTCAGGTATTAATTAATTCAAACGGGTCTGCTGCACATAAAAGATCGGAAAAATAGGCAATTTTTCGATGGCCAACCCGTAACGCCTTCAAAATCGGAAGCTAGGCCAAAAACACACCTAAGAGCACGAATAGTTATCTCATCTGCGCCTACTTTCATGTGTGGTCCATTATCAGTCCATTATATCATCGACTGACGCTTGATGGACACATGAGTAATTCTCTCAAGATGCCCGTGGGGTGAGTGCAGTGTTGGCCTGTCAGAAGTTTCAGCTAGAGCCAAAAGACGAGTTGTCCTTCGCAGAAAATTGATTAAAAATCACCATGAGCGCATCGGAAATGTCAGAGATACACTCCTAACTTCACAATTTGCGTAATGCGTTTCAATTATATGCGTTTTTTTATATCCTATGATTCCGCATATTCCGTAAGAGGAGTCGTTCGATCAAACGCTTGCGCAGTAAGTATGCTACGCAATATTCAACACGGTCGACGCCAACCCGCCAAAACACATGTAACGAGACGGGATTTTATCAACAGCAGTGGCGTGGCGTACTTTGCGATCTATCGATATTTCCCCATTTGAAGCAGCGGTAAATAATCGATCACCAAGGTGTTTGCTGCGAACACCCTGTTTATCGATACTTCTCCATAGGTTTAAATGGCCGATCAATCGATATATCGCAAAGCACGCCACGCCACTGATTAACAGTCATCGTATATGGTTATATAACACATATTTTTCAAGATGTAAAAATAAAATGGCGTAACCCTCTCCTCGACCCCTTCCCTCCCTAGAGCGTTAAGTAATTTAGGGACGGCCCGAAACACAAGGGTTTTCAGCCAAGTTTTCGGGGAACTCGTCAGCCGCTAAAAAGGTCAAGCACGAGATGCAAATGGCCAAACTTCGGGCTCCTCGCGGGTTGTTCACTTCCGTCCCGAAGACGAGCGCTATGAAAGGCCAAAACACTGAAGTTTTAATTATTTCTTAGTCCCTCTCCAGGCTCGGCTCCGAAAGACCGGAGTCTCCGAGGACCTGACAGGTTGTTTGTTGAATCATTAAACGCCTTAAATTTGACGAAAACTTCATTAAAATTCATTCCGCCGCCGGAAAAATGAGTGAGCTAAGGTGGGCACAGAAAGCGAGCAGGCTCAAGCCTACAAGTGAACATTTTCGTCCGTGTTGTCAGATTAAGCGAAGAAAATCCAGATTTTAAACACGAAAATACCTTCTTGAAATACGACAACGCTCAAAATGGATTTTTGTCGCCCACTTTCTACCGTGAAGTATCCCACGATAAAGTTTTCAAGATTGTTTGTGTAGGTAGGTTAGGCTAACCTGACTTCCGGCCACCAAGAAAAACTGCCAGTATACGCGGTAAATTTGAAAAAGCGTGTTTCGAACTACGCAGATTGCGTGCTAAGGAATGAATTTCCGAGTATTTTGTTATCCGCTCAGTATGATTTTCGAGCAATAATGTACCCTCGGGAAGAGTTTTCAGTTGGCTGTATCCCTTGCTCGCAACAGACCCGTATCGGGGTTCTCGGTCAGGTTGACCAACCATTTGATGAAATTTGATAAAATCGGTTAAATATGACGATCTTCGGAACTAAGCCCGGGCTTATTTTGGAATTTTCTCCGGAACTTTTTGAAAAAAATTGGAAATTCTCTCGGAACTTTTGGAAATCGCAGAATTAATTTCGGAAACCCCAGAATCTCTGGTAAAATAAAATGACAGCACTAAAACGGAAATGTACCCTCAGGAAGACTTTTCAGTTGGCTGTATCTCTTGCTTGCAATAGACTCATTTCGACGGTTTTAGTCAGTTTGACCGATCATTTGATGATATTTGATGATTCTCGGTCAAATTTGACGATCTTCGGAACTAAATCCGGGCGTATTTTGGGATTTTTCCCCAGAATTTTCGAAAAAATTGAAATTTTTCTCGGAATTCTTCCATTTTCAGAATCGGAATTATAATCGGGAACCCCAGAATCGTTGGTGAAATAAAATGGCAGCACTAAAACGCAAATGCACCCTCAGCAAGAGTTTTCAGTTGGCTGTATCGCTCGCGTGCAACATACCCGCTTCTTTCTCTCTTTAATTTCTTTTCTTCTTTTCTCTTTTATTTCAATAGACCCATTTCATGTAAATTTGACAAGTGGGCGCGAGAACCCGGCTCAATTAAAAAAGACGCCCGCGCGAGTCGTGGAGTGGCGAGGAAAATCCGCGACGTGAAAGTGACGAGGTCTCGAGTGGATCCTCGGACGAAAATGAAAATGTCGTCGAGCCAAAAATAAAGAGAGCTTCATTAACAAACGCCGTCTTCCTATCTTCCCACCTCCGCGTCCGCCCTCCCCGAAACTTGTTGAACCAACTTACGCGCCCGACGCCTGCAAATGAAGTCAATACTCGAAGCCAAAGTCGAACGCATGCATTTCGCTGGAGAGTTACATACCCTCTCAGAGAGGAATTTCTTGGAGCATCTACGTGGGAACATCTCGTTAGGGCAGTTTTTCACAGTCGCTCCTCGAGCAGCAGGTTGATTGTTTAAATTGATAGACAAAGCGATAGACAGGATTGCCACAGTGATATTTCTTAGAGCATCATCTCGTTAGGGTAGTTTTTCTTAGTCGTTCCTCAAGCAGTAGGCTGATTGCTGAAATTGATAGACAAAGCGATAGACAGGATTGCCACAGTGAAATTTCACAGAGCATCTACGCAGGAATATCTCGTTAGGGTAGTTTTTCACAGTCGTTCCTCAAGCAGCGGGCTGGTTGGTGAAATTGATAGACAAAGCTACGGAAAGGGTTGCCAAGATCAGGGGATTGAAAAAAGTCATGGAAAACCTGAAAATGTCATGGAAAATGACACATATTTCAGGGAAAAATTTGTGAGTCACCTTTATTTACTGCCTAGAATGGGTCTGACTATGCACGAGTTTTCCAAAGAATTCGTGTTTTTTCGAAGAAAATATGGCAATCTGAAACGCAAAATTTCATGAAATTTTTCAGAACCTCTACAGTGGATTCGGTATACCCTAAGGCGCATAAAAATTGTGAATAAAAAAAATTTCACGAGAAAGAAGTTTCCTAACGAATACGGGATAATTGTCGCGGGTTGCATACGCAGCTCCCGAAAATCGTTGAAATTTCATAGAAAATGAAATTTCGCCTTTCCGTAAACTTTCATAAAATCCCAATCCGTTAGTTTCGTTTTGCATCTCTGGTGGCAACATCCAAAGGAACTAATAGCGTTTTTCCTTATCACAGCATAGTAGGTAAAAACAAATGAGATTTCAATACTTTTCATATTTCTAGATTCATCCGCTTGATCAATAAATGGATCGAGTGTTGAATCACTATCGTAAGTCAATTCGATATAATAGCAATACTAAGATAGGGATCTTTCGATCATGCAGCTCTCACGATGCGGATAAATACCGTTCATTTCTAGATTCATGCCACGAGTATTGGAGAAACATAAATTATTATCAGGTAAACCGGTTCGCGGGGACGCTGGAAACCATGCGGCGGACGCCAATTGTGAGCCACTTCCTGTCGGTTGTGAGCCAGTATATATAAAATCGTATCCGGATACCGTAGCGAGGCAGCACGTCGCTTTCTGTCCGTGATCGAACACTGATCCACTTGAATCCTTGATCTACGCTGAGTTGGGCGCTGGACCCCGATTGTGAGCCACTTATTGTGGATTGTGAGCCAGTATATATAAAATCGGATCCGGATACCGTAGCGAGGTAGCACGTCGCTTCCTGTCCAGGATCGAACACTGATCCTTAAATCCTTGATCTGGGCGCTGGGCCCCGATTGTGAGCCACTTTTTGAGGATTGTGAGCCGGTATATATAAAATCGGATCCGGATACTGTAGCGAGGCAGCACGTCGCTTTCTGTCCATGATCGAACACTGATAATCCTTGAAGCCTTATTCGAAAATCTACCCCTATGCACCAGTGGCAATTTTGCAAGTTGGTATCGCTGTTTTCCCTCCATTTAAATCCACCGAGAATATCGAGTTTAGCCCTGGATAGACGATCAAATTCCGAACCAATTCCGTTCAAAGTAGACATGCTAATGACTGATGGTCACCATCTACCATCAAATTTTGACGGGCCGCACTATTTTGTTCAAAGTAAGATCAGAATGGAGTGCCACCACTCATCATTTCCTGCCACAGGGAACACCTCTGCCAAGTCTTTATTTTAAAATGAAGCAAATTAATGAGTTTAAGACTGATGACTCCCGACACTTTGATGGTAATTGGTTCGGGAATTTGATCGTCTATCGAGACCTTGAAGGTGAGGCGAGCTGCCTCACCAAGAATCGATCCCTTTACATACATTTAAACGAAGGAAAAACGTTTTAGCCATCTTTCGAGAATCGTCACTTTCATGCTCCATGTTACCATCCCCGATGGATGGTGACATCCGAGGGCAAGGAAATCTCCGACATCCACCGATGACCGAACCCAATGATTCCGATCCGGAGCTTGTCCCTGTCATGTCCCGGCGTCCCGCAGAGCGAAAGGGTGGATCCGGACCCACGTTGCCAAATTTCGCCTTCAATCCCTGATTGCACCCCGGTTTTCACCGGGAAATGGTGGGGGGGGGGGGCGATCCGGCAAAGTGGCGGAATTGGCGGGAGCAGCGCTATGTGTCGGTCTTGCTACCCCTCGATCGGGCGCCCCTGGCGGTGCGGCGTCAAATAATTATTCGACGCTGATTTATGAATTATTCCCTCGTGTCATCCCGGTTCCATATTTATTAGCTCGCGTCCTACGCAACATTATCGCCTGCTCGACTCGCGTGGAGTGGGGCGCCGTTTCAGCTTCATCCTGAACGGGACAGAATCCGTCTAGGACGTGGTGACTAGAATGGAGCTCCTGCATGTCACAGGGATTTGCGACTAAGTACTTTATAAAATGTCAGATTCGTCAATTTCTCTAAACAAAAAAAATTAAATAAAAAAAAACCGACAAAAATTCAAAATTATTGCCACGGATTTGAGGCAATGTTCGGCACTCACCTTGGAGTTTTAGGAGCCACGTGGCGCATCAAGCTCGAATTTTAGGGGCCAGATTGACTCTTTGCTTATGTATCACAGCGCATTTAGTGAAAAGTTAGACTCAAGATGTTTTCGTTGCAGAACTAGTCGCAGTTACTTGGGGGACTTTTCGAAAAATCACCAAACAGAAAAACTAGAATTTTTTTTTTTTTGGGGGGGGGGGGAATTTTTAGGGGCTACGATGGCGCAGAGCCTTCATTTTTTAGGCGTCATGGCCGAATTTTTAGGCGCATTTGTGAGTTTTGAACACTGATGCGGTAACTATTCGGAATAAGAATGAAGGTCCTAATTTCACGAACCAATTACAAATCACCTTGACTTAATCCATTGCTTATCTTAGCGAGACAGCAGCACTCAGCAGTATCATGAGCCCAGCGTGAGATAAGTTTCAAAATTTAATTTAGTGAAAGCTCGCTAAGTCGAATTGTGTAAGGACCGAAAAAAATTGACTTAAAAGCGACAATTATTTTTAACCGATTATCCGCCGCCTTATTGATGTGTCAAGGGACCGAAAAAAAAATGTTGACTAAAGCGGCATTTCGTCTTAATTGTATTTAACTTACCGAGCTTTTTCTGTAAAACAAAAGAGAGTGTTCCCCTCAAGAGCTAGTCCATATACACTGGTTTGTGGTCATAGCGGAATCTGACAAGGCACAAAAGTGTTACCATCAATAACGTGTTTCCCAACATGTTGTGTAGGTTCAGGATACCGGCTTGCATTACACCGTGTGTCACAAAACTTTGGATAAGTGACGAAAGAATAATCAGATTTTTACAGTCTTGAATTACAGCTGAAGATTTTTAAATGATGATTACATAAATAACTAAGGAAAACAAATATTTTATGGCCAAGGATGACTCCCCCTAATTTTAAGCTATTATCTACTACGTACCTAAACTATATTTTGTGTATTATAAGAATATACACATAGAGGTAATAAACAAGGTGATAGCCATAATATAGAATTCTTGTTCTTTATTATAGCTATCATCTTGCAGCTTTGAACTTCGGAGCCCATTTCGTCGCTTGGCGGACATAAAGGGCGTAACTGGAATCCGAGATGAGCCCCGGATAGCACTAAGTTACATATAAGACAGGGCTCATCCCTCGAAGTAGTTGCGTCTTTATGTCAGAAGGGCGACGATTCGAACTCGCTTCGATTGAAGTGAAAGAGCGCACCCCTTCCCTTTCGGGAGCCTCCCCCGTGGAAATGCGGAGCGGGCTGAAACGATGACTATGGCTTCTTGGAGCGCTATCGGCGCTTTGATGCGCAGCCATATCACCTCCGATGCGACCCCACCCCACCTCGGGGAGCCTAATTAAATTCATTAATCACCCCCGAATGATCAGGGTTGGGTGCCACCGATGCCACCAGCCACCGCGACAGAAATGATGGATTCGATGTGTGAGCTTGAGGTTCGAGGGGTGGCTAACCGAACAGGTAGCGAGCACCTATGATTCTAACGCATTTGAATAGAAAGAATTGTATCCGTTCTGACGAGAGCCCTGAGATCCATAAGAATACATGCATGATAGGGCTCATGTCATAATGGATATAGTTCCTTTTGATTTAAATGCGTCCTATGACCCAAGCACCTATGATTTGGACGCATTTAAATGAAAAAGAGCTGTATTCATTCTGACGAGAGCCCTAAGATCCATAAAAATACATGCATGATAGGGTTCATGTTATACTGGACATGGTTCATTTTGATTTTAATGCGTCCATCTCGATGATGTGGTATCGCAATGATCCTGTTTCGATCAAAGATACAAGTACTCAATTGTTCTCCAAAATTCGTTTCATTTTTGGTGGCGCTGAAAGGAAAAATCAGTGAAGTTTTTAGTTAGAAATGTTGAATGGTCTTTATAAAAAATCAATATGCGAATCCAATTCCGCTGCCCTAAACAGTACGACGTAAGCATTATTCTGCATGGTCGTGTGAAATACGTCGGGGACATCGAAAATGTCCGATTTAAATTCGTATATAAAATGTCAGCTTTTATCATCCTCAGCAACAGTTAAATTATTCTATTTACACCTCCCACATGATGTAGGAACCATTATAAAAGTAGGTTAAATTGATCATTGAACACAAACTTTTTGTGCTGCCAATGACTAGAGAGGGTCTGTTTTCCTTTTTACTTTTTTTCCTGTTTTGATTCCAAAAATGATTTTTGCTTATGTTGCCATTCTACTATTATGTTTTCTGTGGTTGAAGGTATGTAAGTTCATATTAACGGATGTCTTCAAGCTATAGCGCTTTTTTAAATAGGAAGAAGAAAAAAATATTGTATGTGATCGGATGAAATCAGATTAAAATTTAGTTTTTGTGCATTAGTGTTTCACGCCCAAAAAAACGCTTCTCCGTTAGCTCTGACTAATGAGAGATAATAGACAGCGGATCTCTACCGCATCAGCGTGCAGGCGTCAAGCGAGCAACTATTTTAACTCTCCGGTCGTGCTGGTTGCATAGCAAAATTTTGAAGGCATTTCAAAACGCGATTGCTTTCCAAGAAGAGAACTAAGCATGCGCTACGCAGCGGCCGATGCGGGACGCGCCTCCTCGCGCTGTTGAAATCCCATCTTTACTGCTACCGATTTGTCGGAGTTCTCCGCCCATTGCAACGTTGCAAGTTTTAGTTCATGTTTTACTTTTTTTAGATGATATCAACCTCCAGTTCATCAATGAATGAAGACACGATGCATTCATGCAATTCATTCGATAATATTTACGGAGCAGATTTTTGTTGTTGTTTTCCATTAAAGAAAGTGTCATAACTAGGATTTTTCAAACGTTAAATGTTGGATAGACAATTTCTGTCTCCAGCCATCCTTATAATAATGTTACAAACTTGAACCAAAAAGTCAGTTTCTGATTCGGTTTCGCACTTTGGCCACCAATATATTTTATCTGGTTGTCTTCGGTTTAAACAATCCTATCGCAAATTTTGGAAAATAAAGGTGGAGATTTTTGTTGATTTTAAAGTTATTTCAACTTTGGAAAAAAAAACACATTGGATCTAGAGCCCAGACTCTTGAAAACATTGACAAGGGATAATACTCTTGATTCAATCAGATTTTTGCTTAAATTAAAAGGAAATCCGCTCAAATTAAGAGGCTTGTTTCTTGATTTAAGCAAAAATCCGATTGAATCAAGAGTATTTTTTTTTGTCGATGTTTTTAAGAGTCTGGACTCTAGATCCAATGTGTTTTTTTTTTCTCAGTGTGGATACACAATTTTTGTCTCCAGCCATCCTTATAATGATGTTACAAAATTGAACCAAAAATCAGTCTCTGATTCAGTTTCGCACTTTGACCACCGATACATTTTATCTGGTTGTCTTTGATCTGTACAATCATGCAGCAAATTTTGGTATAAAATGTTGAGATTTTTGTTGATTTCAAAGTTATTCCAACTTGAAATAACCTCAAAATTTGTATCCTCACGAAAATAGGTAGCATAAAAAGAGCGGCCATACACGAGCCGGGCCGCGCGTCGACCGACGAATAAAAAACCAACTTTCCGTCATAAATCTCGCGTTGCCACCCCGGGAAACTTTCCTCGGGTCCCCGCTTTGTTTTTCCCCGCCCCTCCCCACCCCCCTCGCCCCCGCGTTTCACCGCCACGTAATTTTAACGCACCGTTATCCTCGGCCCCCGCTCCGGGGCAAATTGCTTAACAACCCAAAAAGCCTTGCTCGAGTTGATTTTATTTTTCCTGCCTCTTGTTTTTTCGCGAGCTTCGCTTACGTGTGTTTCGTGTTATTAGACCCCCATATTTCACACCGGGGCCCGGTGTCGCGATGAGCTTTAATGGCCTTGTAAACTTACGGCGTGAAGTTTTCTGTATTCTTGCCAAAAGTGGTCCGTGGAGGGTGGGGGGAGGGGGTAATTCTTTTTCGTAATCATTGAATGTAAGCGCAGAGAGTAATACCTTCACACCAAGGAACCAAGCCGTATATCTTACTAAGGATAAAAAACCGCGTGCATATTTACATATTACTAAATTTTCCCAATAAAATATTTATTTCTGAGGAAAGTTATGAGTGCTTTCCTTTGGAGTTATCAGGTAATTTAGATAAAATTCTCTAACATAGCGAAGAAGAAATAATTGCAAGTTTCCCAGGAAATGTGCTTTTATGCAACGTCCGATGCTAATTACAGGTTTGTCATAATCATATTCAAATTCCCTGACTTTTCCCTGATTCCATAATTTTCGGGTTCCCTGACTTTCACTGACATTTGAAGAGAACTTCCAATTTTGTTCCCTTTGAATTACACTCACTTCTGCTAAAAGAACCTCACAAAATTCCCCGACCTTTTTTGTTAATTTCTTGACTTTCCCTGAAATTATAAACTACGACAGGATGTCTGCACCGTCGCAAACGGAGATAGATTTACAGTATAAAACACGCAAGCTGACGTTTTTAGCTTTTGCCAATTCCGGATGTAAGCGCTGGAATGACGTTGTAATGCATAAAACAAAATTGAAAACCTAACCTGCAAAACACAAAATAAAAATAGCGAAGATGTAAATTTTGAACGGGACATTCCTTATCAGCTATTGTGAAAGAAACATATAGAAAGCTTGAAATATGGCTCAGGCCTTTCATCTGGCTCAGGTTCCAATAAGTATCCTAAAATTGGAAGAAGAGAGATATCATTAAGTGTACCAAAAAGTGCTCAAAAATATTTATCCTTAACAAGTTTTCTTCGTTCTGTAAAATTGTCAGTTTGCAGACCAACCCGTATTGCTTCTAAGCAATCTATATGCGTATCGCTTTTTGTCTTTACCAAACTTTATTATTCGCGGGGCAAAAAGGTTTTCGATGGGCGGTCAATGAACCCATCGCAAATTTGCGGTTTCCGGAATCGATATTCCGGATTCCGTTGTTGAGCAAGAATCACGTAACTCTAATTGAATAGCCGCGCACATCTGCGCTTTTTGCCTAGCGCTGCGAAGCGAGCCCGGGTCCGGATCTCTCGGCGCGGGGGCGGGGGTTAAAAACAAAGCTACCAGCGATATTGCCACCACAATGAAAATCGGAAGCTGGATTGTTAATTAAACCTACCGGAAGGGAAAGGGTGAAGCAGGCAAGGCAACCGTAATTCGCTGAGAATCCATCCAGGCCGTTGTCGGGTCGTGCTTCAGAATTTTCAAATTTTCCACCGATCGCGACGGATTTGCGAAACGAGTTACTTGAAAACTTACAAACCTTGCGCATACTGTAAAGTTGGGGTATTTCAGACTTTCCCGATGCTCTCATCGTGATTTTTGAGCAATTTTCCAAGAAATACAACTTTTCTTTTTGCTGTATACTGGAAAAAAAACACATTGGATCTAGAGTCCAGACTCTTAAAAACATCGACAAGAAAAAACTTGATTCAATCAGATTTAAGCTTAAATCAAAAACCAAGCCTCTTAAGTTGAGCGGATTTCATTTTGATTTAAGCTTTAATCTGCTTGAATCATGAGTCCTTTTTCTTGCCAATGTTTTCAAGAGTCTGGACTCTAGATCCAATGTGTTTTTTTTTTCCAGTGTAGCTGAAGTTTTCAACAGGCCCATTTACGAACAGAGTCAGTATATCCGAGAGGCCCCACGTCAACAATTTGTGTAGTGTAACCGAGTGAGGTAAGAGCTGAAATTCGGAAGTCAACGCTAATTTTTGTCTCATGATGGTTGATAAGCAACTTCTTGAGCGGACAACAAAAAAGGCAGTGCGCCTACAATTCTTCGTGTATGCAATACGGACATCCCTTGCGCACGAATAGTTGCATTCAGGCCTTGTCCTAATGAACAGAGGCGATGTATTTTAGAGATCCCTCACTGAGAATCTGAAGAATGTAATCGAGTCCGATGAGAGCTAAAATTTGGAGGTCAACAATCAACAATCGCGTTGATGTCCTATTTTGATCGGCTCATTTCAATTGTGAAAACAAAGCTAAAATGGATAATAGTGGTACGAGATCGCTAAGGCATGGTGCTTAGAACCGAGACAACCCAAAAATAACCGCGATTCATCAGGGAAAATCAGGGAATCTGTCACAGAAATCTGGAATCTCTTCTTCTACACTGGAAAAAAAAACACATCGGATCTAGAGTCCAGACTCTTGAAAACATCGACAAGAAAAATACTCTTGATTCAATCGGATTTTTGCTTACATCAAGAACCAAGCCTCTTAATTTGAGCGATTTCCTTTTGATTCAAGCAAAAAATCTGATTGAATCAAGAGTTTTTTTTCTTGTCAATGTTTTCAAGAGTCTGGACTCTAGATTCAATGTGTTTTTTTTTTCCATTGTAACCCTTAGAGTGTATGTTATTGCACCTGAATCGTCATTATTGACCTCTTGAATGTAATATACGAATCATCAATTCATAGAATAATAGAGAGGTATTTATGAATCAGAAAATATAAACGTCGGAACGCTTTTGGAATCAAAAATTTAAATCGGCGAAGGAGACGAAAAAATTCGATTCTCATAGTAACTGGAATTCCTCAAGATTTTTATGAATTTTTTCTAAGAAAAAATTCCGAGAATTGGGAGGGAACTTTGGTTTCCCATCAGGGAACACAGGAAAGAAGAGGTAGGGGTTAAGTCCCAACTGTTGGATAATGTAGAAATTTCCAATTAATTGCGGTAATACCCCAATACTCTAGGTCACTAACCCAACTTGAGTTGCGGTACAACCACAATTAATTCCATATCATCCAACAAATCGAGGTAGTACCACAATTTTAGGGCATATACCTAACACTTTTTTCCCCATGAATGAGCTCCTGGAAATCAGGAAAATCAATGAGCATGGTTAAGAGTTTTAGACACCATGCTAAAGTAAATTGTATCCGCACGACAGTGCCAAACGTGAAGAGGCGACAACAGCGGGGCTCGAGAAGAAAACGTTGGCCGGGATCGGTGTTCGGTGGAGTTCGGGGAGGGCGGCCCGCCGAGCGGGGCAATTACATCGATAACGAGTGTATAGACGCGCACACACTGCGCCACTCATTAATGTGCTCTCGTATACATCCATACGACCCCACCATAAAACCCACCACTCTAAATCATTCATGAGCCTCGGACCGCATAAGCATATACGCGATCCAGGGCTCACGATATGATCGGGTTGGGCGTCGGGGCGGCTCTCGAGCCTGCAATCGTAATGAAATCAAGGCCCAATATGGTTTCTGGAATTGATGGCCCTCGCGGGTCGCGGTGAGACCGGCAGCCGGGAGGGTGGCGACCCTAACCCCGTTTTAAATTTCGTTTTAAAACCGTTTCCAAGGTGCGGCGCGGGGCGGGGAGGGGTGGGAGGGTGGGGTCACGTGACGGTAATCTCGGTGACTTACGTCCCCTTCGATTACCGGCAGCAAGCCCTTCCTTGTCGTCGATGGATTTGAATAATAGCCACCGATCGGGCCCCCGCCATGCTGCCGCTTCGGGGAAAGTTGCGATATTCGGGAGGGTTTATGCTGAACGGAACTGTAGTTTAAAAGAACTTAAAGTAGTGACGACTGTTTAAAAAAACTGTCGAAGGACTTGTAAATTTCAAAGACAACTTTTTTTAAGAGGGAAAAAACTGTTAAAATATTTGCTTCAGAAAACTCTTTTTGGCTACTCTTTTGAGTGAAATGTGCGAGAGGTAAAATGTCAGGAAAATCTGCATGTAAAAGTGTTGAAAAACTTTTAAACAATTAACTATAGTTTTACAAAACTAAAAGTGACTGAGAAACATTTTTGGGACTCGTGAAAAAATTTGTCATTTTTTCAGAGACTCTTTAAGTATATTTCATAGACAGGTATTTTTTACAAAAGAAAATTAACCAGATAGCCCGGAATGACCGGCAAGTTTTTGCTCACTAGCCATTTCGTTTGTGTACAGTATCAACAGAGACACCAGTTTGACCGTCAACTAGAGTCAAATAAATTGAAACCCAGTCAAATTTGATTTAAAAATAGAGCTTAAAGACGGTCGATACCAGGATTTTTTGGATATTCTCTCCGTAGCTAATTCGACAAAAATCGTTCCAAAATCAACGCAATCAGTGGGCTACTTTTTGCACTTCCTATTTTAAATCTAAGTAACTCAAAAACACAAATGGAATACATTTTGCAATAAGGAGCCACTATCTCTTGAACTTCCATAAAAGAACCTTTTCTGCGATTGGAAAACCAATGGTATATATTTTGTTTCTAAAATGAGCCAGAAATAGTGGTTCCTTCTTGAAAAATGTAACTCCAATATTCTTATCAGTGTGATCCTGAAAATGAGAACATACCATTGTTATTTTTATCAGTGAACTCGTTATTTTTGGGCGGATTTGGCGTGCGACCTGTAACAGGCATCAAAATAACCCTGACCACCATCTCAACTGAGAATCGCAAAAACATCGCACGACCTGGCAACATGGCCGCGAGTCCTGGTGTGACGTGGACATATTTTTCGTGAGACGCGCGTTCAACGCCGCCCCTCGACGGCAGGGGGTGCGGGGCGGAATGGGGTGGAACGCGAAGGGGGAGGGGCGCGCGCTGCGGTGCAGGGCCGAGCGAATCGAGTGATTGAATTACTGTCGGTGGATAAGAGTAAATATTTAGCACTTCAATTCGTGTTTATTTCCTAGTTAAATTCCTTTTATTCTCGCGCCGCCGATTATGAGGCTCCCGCCACCGCCGACCGCCGCGCTCTCTGGCGGCCGCGCCTCGCACCTTTTGCGGAGTCGACACGGCGATAGTAAAATGGAAAAAAAGAGGGTGGTGGCTTTTCTGAGATCCTGGAAAGAGGTCAATGGCGTGAGGGTGCGAACTTTTAACTGCATCCGTGGTCGATGACAATTTGAAAAATTAGGGTATACGCCCTTATCAGGGTTGCTAATCAGGGTTGCTACAGCTAGGGAATATCGATAAAGCCAGAGAATGTCAGGGAATTTTAAAAAGTCAGAGAAAACCTGGAAAAATGTCGGGGGAAAATTGTTAAGTCACCTTTATGTGGTTTCTTGAATGGGTTTGACGTTTCAAACAACAAATGCTCGAAAACTATTTCCAATCATGTGTTTTTAACCATCTGGCATACCTCCAACTGTCAGGGAATTTGACTAAAATTTGGCAGGGAACTCAGGGAAATGTTAGGGAATTAATTTTGTAGATTCGGAGGCAGCACTATCTTTTTCGCGGTTTTTACTATGAGGAAGCACCCTCGATTAGAGTACCTGTATAGCGAGAGTATGGACAGATCGCTTCATGGAGGTCTTAGGGCCCAAAAGTGCAGCCATCCTTCTAACCAACTTTTAACACACAAAATTTCACTGCCAGTCTGCAGAATCTGCAGATAATTCTAACCAAGATGGCCAAGAATGTACAGAAATGAGCGTTCATCCGCTCCAAAATGAGTAAATTTATGCAAAAACTGAGTCAAATACGTGCTATATAAACGACGGTTCGTAACAACAGTGTTAGTAAATCGTTCTGGATAGTTGCAACCCATAGGTTGGCTGCATTTCTGGACCCTAACTTTATTCGCAGAAGCATCGGTGAGGCCTGATGGAGTTTCACATCTGTCCATACTCTCGCTATACAGGTACTCTACCCTCGATGGGACAGGTGGTATAGAATTATTACACGCTTTTCCACCGAGTATTCAAATATGAAAAAAGACGTTTAAGAGCACCGTTCATTTTTGGAGTTACCGCTCTCCTCTAGTTTTGCAGGAAAGAACCCATGAAATTACTCGAAGTACATTCGGTCCGATTGGAAATCCCCACTTTGAGGATCCACCGTAACTCCATCTCTCCCCGACGCAATAATCCACGCTCCACGCAGCCGTCGTACTCGAGCCTCACGCCGCGCGGCAACGATCCCGGGCGAGATATCAGATATTAGTGTCAGCGGCGGCCCCGGGGGGGGGGGGGGGGGGGGCAGGGGCACCCAAATCCGGGCGCTACATTTTAATTTCGGGCCCCCGCCGCGCCGTGCTCGGCTCCCGATCGGCTAATTCCCCGGCGCCCCGCCGAGAAAATTACAAAACAATATGTCGGCCCCGAGGCCGGCGATGAAAACATTTTGATAGGCTCTTGATTTTTTCCCCATTTTAATCAGCCGCTTACCTGCTCCCCCCCCCCCCTCCCCCATCACACCGTCCCCTTGGCTCTGCGTCACGGCAGCGTTAGAGCGGGATGATGTTCTTGTTCGGGTCGAGACTGCTTGTCGAATGACCTTCATCGACAAATAGCTTGTTCGTGGATTGCACTCGATAGTGGTTTGATGTTATCTTTTGGTTCAAAACAATAGAACATAACCTCAAACGAAAGTTTAGGATGTAAGTTGGATAAGCTGGAAATGAGAAAATTCTTAACGATTCCACTTTTCATTTCCATTTGATACTGGAAAGAAGTGGATCAAATATTTCATTTGTGCATGCTTTGGGAAAAAAAAAAAAAAAAAAAAAAAAAAAAAAAAAACTTTTTTGCATTGAGGAACACTGGGAAAAAACCACATTGGATCTAGAGTCCAGACTCTGAAAAACATCGACAAGAAAAAATACTCTTGATTCAATCAAATTTAAGCTTAAATCAAGAACCAAGCCTCTTGATTTGACCGGATTTCCTTTTAATTTAAGCTTAAATCTGATTGAATCAAGAGTCCATTTTCTTGTCAATGTTTTCAAGAGTCTGGACTCTAGATGAAATGTGTTTTTTTTCCAGTGTTTGGTTCAAAACAATAGAACGTACACTCAAACAGAAAGATTAGGATGTAAGTTGGAAAAGCTGAAAATGAGAAAATTCTTAACGATTTTACTTTTCATTGCCATTTGATACTCGATGGAATTGGATCAAATATTTCATTTGTGCATGTGCTAAACTTAATATGGTTGGAAAACGCTGACTCATTTGGAATTTATAATCCATGACCGATTTTTCTGATATTTTGTTGATTATTCCTGATTATATAAACTTCCCTAATATTTTCCGATTTCGGATTAAGGAATCTCTCCAATCGGAAAATATCAGGAAAGTTTATGTCATCAGGAATAATCAACAAAATATCATTAAAATCGGTCATGGATTGAAAATTCCGAATGAATCAAGCGTTTTTCAGCCATATTAAGTTTAGCACATGCACAAATGAATTATTTGGACTACATTTTGCAATTAGGAACTATAAATTCAAGCCCAGTTTAGAAACAACGTATGTGCCATTAGTCTCCTTATGCACATAAGTGTTTTTTCAGATGAGCCAGAATCTATAGCTCCAAATTGCAAAATGCAGTCCATTTGATTCAATTCATCAAATACATTGGTTCGTAAAATCAAACGGATGTCACTTTATTCGTGGAAAATCATGATTTCCATTTAAGAAATCCAGAAAATCTAAAATGACAAGTAGACACCCTGTTTAAATCGTGAGTCTCGGTTACTTGAACCAAAGACTTTGGGATCCAAAGTATATTGAGGACAAAACTTAATGAGAAACGATGGAATCTACTTGGAGTTACCTTTGCCAGAGATCTTAGATGCATTGCATACTGAAGATTCTAGGCAACAACTCGAGATAGTTATTTGGGCCGGATTATAGAGTTGGAATCGATAAAAATAGGTTTTAAATTTCATTCCTCTGTGAAGTTTTAACTCTAAACCTACAGAACAAGTTTGATTCCTATTTTCACACTCTAAATATTGTTCTTGCCTTATATTTTTTGACAAACAACATTTACGATAAAGCGAGTTCCAAAGAGAGAGAAACCAAATCAAAATGAAACATAGGTCCTCTCTTTCTCATTCGGTATATTTGCTCTCAACCACCCTTTTTAACTCCAAAAACCACACCAATAGCGAAGATTTTTTCCTTCTCTTTTACAGTATCACTGCGCGAGACCGTGTCTTTTTTCGGTTCAGAAATTAAAAAAACATCAGATAATTTCGTCCTGGCAAGTTCTACAGACCCTACAAACTCACCTTGTCCGCAAGGCTCCCCGATCAAAAGCTCGCGGACATTTTTTTTTCCCTTACCCCCCTCGATCCGACCGTCGTCCCCTCTCCTCCGTCCGATTCTAATTTCATCAGGTCGGCCCGGACTAGGACGACGAAGAATAAGAAGAAAAACGCGGAGCCAGGATGGAAATCCCCCCCAACTCCCGCGCCCCCACCTGGATGCAGTTTTAATTACTCGCAGGGTCGCCCCGGTATCCGCCCCCCCCCTCCCCGGAACCCCGTGCTATCCCGTAGTGACGCGTTTAATTAGTGAGCAGTGCTAATTATTCAGCCCCGGTAGCCAAGGCCGGGAGGGGGTTAGGCGAGGTGGGGGCGAGAGGGGGTTGGCCCACCCCCCCCCCTGGTACGAGGGGGGGAGGGGCCCCGTCCTAATCAGGGCGTCGAGCGACTGTCATTCTGGCGGCAAATGAAGCGGAAGGGCCTGATAACTGCCGCTGACGCGAACAAAGACACCGGCGCTGTCAAATTCAGCCGCAGCCCCCACCCCCTCCCGCGGGTGCCTTCTTTCTCAGATATGATTGACTCCCCCCCCCCCCTCGCGTACGGGCGGCGTTCATTTTAATATTCGCGGTTGTCGGGTCGAGAGCGTTTACGATTCGTGAATGGGATTCGTAACGTAAGGCGCTCATTCAGGTCCGGGTCCAAACCAGAGGAGCTTTGTGATTGGTTCACCAGCTTTAGGTATTTCATTGGGCTTTCGTGGCTTCCAATCCGGAGGAATTTTTATTAAAACAAAATGTACCCACGAGAATAGTGTTCTTCTCAGCAGGCCTTTAAACAATGTATAGATTCAAGCAAATGGAAACAAACACATCATGGAAGGAAATAGAGCGAGGAAAATGATGCGCGTTGATGACGGCGCAGAGATACACTATCCGTACTTGATGGGTGTCCGTGTCTCCCCTCTCCCATCTTCGGTTGTGTTGGTCACGGAGTCCATAACCTCCACTACAAATTAGACAAATGTAAACAAACACAATATGGAAATAGAGCGAGGAAAATGATGCGCGTTGATGACGGCGCAGAGATACAACTATTCGTACTTGATGGATGTCCGTGTTGCATTTGCAAAATTGAAGGCGCGATGGCTCGAGGCCAGTAAAGTGTCGTTCCTACTTGGGAGAAAATTATAAGAATAGGCCGTGTTTCTTTCCTATCGGTTGTGTTGCTCAGGTAGCCTTTGAAGCTCCAATAAAATTTAGAATCATCATGTCACGCGGAAGAATGAGGAAGTAAAGTCAGAGAAAACCTGGAAATGTCAGGGAAAAATTGCTAGTTCGCCTTTACTTGCTATCTAGAATGGGTTTGACGTTTCGAACAACAAATTTTGCCCAATATCTATTTCTAATTGTGTTCTTTTAGCCATTTGGCATATCTTCAATTGAATCAGTGAGTTCGAAAACACACCAACCCGGGAAAAAAAATTGTTCAGGAAACTCCTAAAACTGCGCAGCGAGCGAAGAAGTTATAGTTTAAGAAAAACATTTTTGGTGCCAAAGGACAAGTACTTAGAGACTTTGTAAAGCACCAAGTTGAAATCGATACACCATGTTTGATGACAGAGAATTAAGCGTTTAAAAAATTCGAGTTGGTGTGTTTTCGTTCTCACCGACTTTCAGATACTGATTTTTCATAGTCTGCCCAGAAAAATGTATATTTTTCGACCTGAATAACGCTTGAATATTTATATAACTTGTTGGCACAAGGTATACTGAACCGAAAAAAGAAAACCGCAAGGTCGGATGGTCACCCGTTTCCCCTTGAAATGGCCAAAAATTGGTATTTCCAATGAAATACTCCGATTTTTCCCTTTTCCCGTCGCTGTTTCGAGCACTTCCGATTGCAATTTCGAAATTTCCTCTTGCGTGCAGATGCTTCTATTCATAAGTGTTACTGAACCGTAAAAAAGTGAAAATCGAAAAAAACCCGAGTTGGTGTGTTTTCAAACTTACTAATTCAATTATCAGGGAATTTCACCAAAATTCATCAGGGAGAAAAGGGAAAGGTTAGAACAGGGAAGGTCAGAGAATTTCATTTTCCAGGTTTGGTGGCAACCCTGACGCATGGTCTGATTTGGCAACACGGCGCGAGTGAGTATTTAAGAATGATTTCGGTTTTATTGTCATTCCGCGTCATCAAGTCGAGCGTTTGTTTTACGCGCCGTCGAGAGTATATCAGCTGTCAGAACTCCTCGGGGTGGAAATCTACCCCGCAGGGAAGGGGAGGAGGAGGGCGCCGCTCTGACGTATCGCCGAGTGGGGTGTAACTTTTTCCGCCACGAAGCTCTCTTATTCCGATTCGTCGAGATCATTCTGTCTAAATGTATCGATGGGAACACGTATCTCCATTGCGGTGATTCAAAACTTCCGTTTCTATTTTGATTTTTGGAGGAAAAACACGTCAAAATCACAGCTGGAAAATTTTACAGAATATTCTGTTATTGGAGAAGACAACACAAGAGAGTTTTCGATGAATTTTGTGGATTAGTTTTTCAAAGACACCATGAATTGTCAGGAATTCTGCAACGTCGCAAATGAAGAAACGTGGTTTCGCACGTTGGCCATCGGTAATATGTCTATTCGATATGTCTATCCGTACCTCAATCAGCTTCTTTTATTTGTAGGCAGGCGTCCTGTGGTTTACATTTTGATTAAGGTTCAGTAAGATATTTAACATAGCATCATAAACAAGACGAGTGTCGCAATTTCGAGTACGCAATGTCGGTTTACCGCCACAAAAAATACAAAATACGAAAGAAAATAAACGAGTTTCGTATGTATTAAGGTAGATTCGCTTCTAACTACCGGGTTAGTTGTGAGCTCCACCGCGGTAGTTATCGTAACTACAGCACGGTAGCTGGCGCATTTTTAACTAGCCGCTGGTTGTGTCGACTACCCTATTTTTTCCGTGCTTTTTTTGTATTTTTTACAGGGCAAATCATTCTAATTTCTTGCAAGAATTCATTCCCAAAATTATATCGCTGAATTTTTGAAATCGGCGAAAATTTTCCGTTTTAAAATGCTGTATCAAGGATCTCCTCGAACCTTCCTTAATCACAGCGTCAATCAGGTGGGGTTTCCTCAGGAAAGAATCGACTACGAATACGAACTCAAACTTATTTTACTCGCGTTGCGTGACGTCATTCTCGTGACCCTCACCTCAAACGACACATGTCACAATTTTTAGTCTCGCACGATCTCTTATCAGAAGTATTCCCATCCTAGAAACCATTGCGCGGTCTCAAAAATATCATTTTCCTCGGTCGGAGTCTGACATGGAGGACATTTTATCGTGCAATTGATTTCATCTTCCTCGCAGGGTATCCCCTAGCCGCCCCGAGGGAACACAACCTCGTGGACCCTGGGGCCAACACAACGGCAGGCAATCCAGGGCTCACGAGATCCCGTCGCTTACGTCACCGTTCGTCCGGACCCTCCAGTCGAACTGTCCCTCAAACGCACCGTAACCGAAACGACGGCGAAAAAAGACGTATCTCCGGCCGATAAGCGCGTGCCGTTACGCGGTTTCGCCGGATGTAACTTGACAAGCCACAAAGCGAAGATGAGGAAACTGTGACGGCCAAATAAAAGCCTTTTAACGGGGATCGAGTGCTGATGTCGGATGGGGTCGGTTTGTGGGGGGGGGGGGGGGGTCGTGGTCCAAGAAGGGGGGGGGGGTGCCGGCACGCGGCGGGGTAGACGCGAACCCGATGCAAAATCAATATTATTTCTTCTCAGTTCTTGATGGATTACAAATTGTTGTCAATAGTCGAAGTGTTTGTCTAAAAAATTACGCTCGTCTGATTCGCCTGCGCGCCGGCTCCAGCCTTGCCGGCTCCCGCAGGCCCGGACCGCACTGAGAAAAGAATTATGGTTATAATTACCATATAAGTGGTGTTCAATACGAACTCTTAATTAGTAGTTGCCATAACCAATAATAGAGATATTGCTACCATTAAATGGTAATTTTACTACCGCACACTTGTGAAATTACGATTGCTCCAGTAAAAATATCACTATTATTGGTTATGGCCACTACTAATTAAGAGTGCATATTGCACATTACTAATATGGCAATTGTAACCATAGTTTTTTCTCAGTGCGCGATGGCTTGTTTATCGAACTATCGAACTCGATCGATTAATCAAGCGTAGGCTATATATGACAATATTTTACGCGTTCCGGGCTCAGAGGCCAAAAGTTCCGGCTCCGAAAGTTGCGATCATAGCAACTCATTATTGTGCTCAACAAGTTTTGAGTTTCTATTCTTTAAATATCGCATAAATAACACACCGAAAAAAAGGATGCTGATTTAACATTCTGGATGTAAAAAAGTGTGCGACAACTCACAAAATGCTGAATTAATCGCCACTGCAGTTACTTTAGCAATGTCAAAATGTAAAACTAACTGTTGTGGCGCTTAATTCAGCGTTTTGTGAGTTGTCGCACACTTTTTTACTTCCAGTATGATAAATCAGCATCCTTTTTCTCCGGGGGATATCAGAGGTATCTCAACTGCGATATCTGATTTATCTGAGTAAATCGCGACCGACCGTTGGGTAAAACAACACTTTAGATGCAACGGTGGACCAGTAAGGCGATTCCGTGTATGCGATTTCTACGCCCACCTCGATCTGACTTACCCAGGGTGTCTACAAGTCCGGAATTTTTGGAAAGTCCGGAAATTATACTGATTTTTTAAGGGCGGTCCGGAAGTACTGAAAAAGTGCGGAAATTCCGGAAGAAGGTCCGGATTTTTTTCATTTTTGTCGCAATTTGAGCGAGGAATTCAAATTTTTTAAATTTTCCGAATTTCGTCAATCGGAGGTACTGAAAAGTACTGAATTTTCCCGCTGAGGAGGTACTCAATTTCTCGGGAGTGTACTGAAAAAGTACTGTAAAAGTACTGATTTTTGGCCAGCCTGTTTTAGTAGACACCCTGTGAGCAAATCGCGACCGGCCGTTGGGTAAAACAAGCCCTTTATATGAACGTGAGACAATGTGAATCCATTCGATTGGTTCCGATTTTAGGCCTCACTGGCACAACGGATAAGTTACATTTCACCGATTGTAAAGATTAATTCTGGAATGGACCAGGGAATTGCGGGTTCGGCAAGGAACAAACGGAATGAGAGAAGGAACGGAGAAAGGAGTTTGTGAATGAGCGATCAAGATTACGAAAAACGTTCAATTTCTGTAATCTTTATTCACGTTTGTGACTCCATGATGTGGGTGTTGTCTTGACTCTCAGTATAAAGCGGACGCGTAGGTAAAACAACACTTTAGATGCAACGGTGGACCATCAAAAGGCGATTCCGTGCATACGATTCCTGCGCCCACCTCGATCTTACTTTCCGATTTCTGTTGTGCTCGATTCGACAACTCAGCGCGAGAGCTGTTTTACAGGACAGGTAAACTCGCGTTTAGCTCCCTTTTCGGGCGGCGAGCAAATATTTGAGGAGATTTGCCGGAGCGAGGACCCGTGCACCCCCTCTCGGGGTCAGGGGTGCATTGCGGGCACCCAGCCGAGCAGAACTAACAATAAGCCGGACGGACACAAACGCAGCCGACACTCGGACGATGCTGGACTCGCGTGGGCTCCGCGAAATTCCTGCTTCTCCGAATGGAACTTTGGTTACGTCAACTAAAAATTCAGCGGGATCACAAAACCACGAAACAGGAATCGTTAGAGTATCAATATAAGGAGGGTATGGTCACTGTGGTTATCACCTCTAATTGGCTCAGCCATCTTGGGCTGATTAAAATATACATATACATTATAATTCGAGGGAGTATATACATTATAATTGGTCATGGGATATGCTCGGCAGGGTTGTTCTACATAGCAAATATTATCTATAAAAACTCTAAGTCTCGGAGAATCATTATTAACAAGAGAATATTTTCAATAACTCCTACAGCGATAGCAATATGATTTTTTATGTGCATGGGAAATTCTCCATATGGGCCCATATGGGGAATTCTTCCAGAGCCAAAAAATGACGGACGTTGTAAATGTAAATACAAAATGACTCAAAATGTAATTTTACTTGCACATCGCAACGAGAACTTTACTCAAATGCATTATTACGACGTATTTGCATAGTTTCCCAAGACGTTCGACTCAGAACTGAGTCAGTTTCAGTCGGAATAATACAATAAAAATTGAAAAAAAATCGACGATTCGTTTGTTTCTCTCGGATCATGGCCACCAACATGTAGGTCTCAGATTTTTCCATCGATAATTTTTAATTTTTATGGTATTATTCTAACTGCAAATTACTCAGTTTGAGTGGAAACGTCTCGGGTGTTCTATCGTTGTATTTTAGCCTTGTCTCCCCTTTTTCCCCCGCTAACATTGTCTCGGACTGCTTCATTGAAATGTTTATTTATTTCGTATTCAGAGCATTATCTTGTCAAAAATTAGCAAAATATGCAGGAATTTGATGTAAGAGGAAATATTTTACCATATGCCAGAGCACCGAATTGAATAAGGTCTGATTTGATTATCGGCCCTTCGCGGATGCAAGAAGCCCCTGTCTCGAAACATCCTCCATGGCGGGGGCTTTTCGTTTCTCTTCCCCGCAAGTTGCCCTCGAGGGCGTCTTGTAAGTGCTCGTATCGTGGCGGAGGGTGTAAGGAGAGGGTGAGAATGGGGTGGCGGGAGGTGGGCGACGGTTGATAATTCATACTCGCTCCGAACCTGCATATTTGTGCGCCCAACCGTCCACTCTGCCCTCCAAGCCACGGCTCCCACACCTCAAGTTCCAACCGGAAACTTGATCCAGAGTAGCCAGTCCATGTTGCCGTCTCAAATTTTCTTTAAGATGTCCAAAGATAATTGGTGCAGTTTTTAGCCAAATGGAACCACTTTTCGTCGAAAAAGAAATTGAAAAGGAGTTGAAAGTGGCCGGGAGAATTACTTACTGAAGCCTGAAGTCCAAAACTCGTAACTCATACTGCAACGCGCGATGTCTCCGCTCGTTTTTCATTTTGTTTAAGGAAAACTGGACCACGTTCGCCTTCAATGTCAAAATTAGGCAATGCGGACAGCCCAGGAGTTAGAATAGTTGCGTGCAATAGTTATGCCACGTTCCATTGTCCATCCGCATTGATTATAGCATTAGTGAATCATTATTTTCGGTGAACCGAAGTTGAGCTCCACGAAAAATGGTCCATATGGAATATTCGTATAAACCAAAGTTTTTTATTTCTGTAAATTAAAGTTCAAAAGTTCTTGGACGCCAACCGAAAGCTCGATTTGTGCAATTCAGGATCGAATCCGCGTAACGTAAAAATGGTTCCCGACCTCCAATGGTTCATATCATTGACGTCATCTTTATCTATTTACACGTTTTTTTTTTGTTTTTTTTGTTTTTTTTTTTTTTCGTATGTTCTATACCATATCCAACAAGAAACGTCCATGTTTTTATTTTACAAAGTATACTTTTATCATTTTTTAATTCCTCCACGGTAAAGTTAGAGGAGAAAATATCCTTGCAAATCCTCCAAAATGTTTGCTGATTAAGAGAGAGATTGAAGTCTGCGGTCGATTTATGAATTCTTATCGAACGACTTTAATCAATACATCTTCATCTTGGCAATGCAATGTATCGATCAAGATAATTCGATAACGACTCAACAATCAAATCGAGGCGCTTGCGAGAGGCTTCCGTGACAACACCGAAGAGCGCAACCCATCAGTCGTCAACTGTTAAGGAAGCCACGACCGGAGATGACCCGCGGGGTAGGGGGCAGAGGGGGTGCTCAAGGCTCAGCGAAGCTACCCCTCAAGTGTTCGGATGCGAGCCAAAGGAAAAAATAAAAGACGAATTTGAATGACAAAGGACGCCCACTCCCCAGGTACGCGGCCCAGGTGTGTGCAACTCCACCGTGCAGTTTGCTTTCCGCTCCGTCGTTGCCTCTTTTCCGGGGAATTCTGTTATTTATATTATATTATTTTTTTATAGATTCCAATGAATACTGAAATTTCATAAAAAAAGCGAGAAGTCATTATTTTTTATGTACATCACACGGTTGCCGGCAGTCTGGAAAACCGGAGAAGTCAGGGAATTTGCGGCGACCGAGAAAAGTCAGGGGATTCACAGAAAAAGACAGGGAATTCACAGGAAAATACAGGAAATTCACCAGGGAATTCCAGGAAATTCAAAGGAAAAGTCTGGGAATTCTCAAGAAAGGTCAGAGAATTCACAGGAAAATTCAGGGAATTTTGCGAGTGGTTTTAGCAGAACGCATTTTAACGTGGAAAACATCAAAGTGGAAGTTTTATAAGAATGTTTTTCCTAAGTTAAGTCCGAATTTGAATTTTTCTCGAAAAACTCTCCCGTACCCCAAAGAATGGAACGTCACTTTCTAGGTCTAGTTTCTACTTCTACTTTATAGGTCACAAACCAAATTTAGTCAATTTATTATCTTATTGGCTCCCTATATAATCTGTTCTCTATATCTTTTATCTCGCAACAGATTACGTACCTTTTTAATTTTCAATTGACGATGATTATTTTCGAATAGAGAAGTTTGAAAACTTAAAGAACTTCGTCTTAAAACCGCATATTTTAAACTGAAAACTTCGAAGTGATATAATTTCAGTTCGGTTCGACATTTTTAGTCGTTAGGCATTTCAAAATATTTGCTCAGCATTTCTTTAAGCAGCAACACCCATACTTCCATTCTGATTGCTTTAGTTCTAGGACCTTTTTCGCGTGCACTGTCACTTCTACAGGTCCGGAACTTTACCTACGGTCATATTCTTGTTGTTTACATTCGAACCATCAAACAACAATGTCGACTTTCAAAGACAAACGTTCATGACCGCACTATTAGACAATGCTGCTTTTCACCACCCCGCTTCCGCACTCAATCCATCCTCTGAAGGGATGAAGGCCTCCGCCTTTGAGACGGGGAGCACTTCATCGGAAGAGAGGGATAGGGTCGGGCGGCGAGGATTTAAAAAAATAAACGATATTTCACAGATTGCGGATAAGAAATCTGGCTCTTATCACCCCCGTCTTCCGTGCAAATTCTTGATGTTAGTGCTCAGACAACGTTTCGTCGTAAGAGCGTATCTCGATTTTCAAGTGAGCTCTGCTCTCCATATAACTCTATGCTCTCTGGGGCTCATGTGGGAATAAAGATACTCTCTTACGTCTAAAGAGCGACGGTTTATGACGGAGTGTGCGCCCCCTTCGGAACGTCCCTAGGCCAACCTCGGGCTCAAACCAAAGCTCATAGTGCCTGGAAGCTTTTTGTGTCCGTCGGAAGTCGAATGTTGTGGGGTTAAGATAAGAAGGAGGCACTAGAGAGCTCGTACTTTTTTATTGACTAAACTCTACTTGAACTCTTACTCACATTTTGAGCTTTTATTCCATCCGCTCTCTGAAAAAAACCAATGACTTTATCAACTTTCCCTGCACTTCGCTACCAAGAAGAAGGACAATGTAAATTGGACTGCATGCAACAATTGCAACACACGAGTGCAACTTTAAATCCCGGTCAACTGTCACGGTTCAGACCGATCTATCCGTAACTTCAATCTAAGCCGCTATCAACTGAAGGTAACACAACCTATCTCATTTCATGCGTTCCACGGATAAAACACAGCTCTTAAGTAATTTAAGCGCTTGAGTTTTTACTTGGATTTTACTATTCGAAAAGTCTCGTCTGGGAGGTGGCAAAAAAGTTACGGTCATCCAGAAGACTATACAGGATAACCACTGAAACCTCATAGTTTGCGCGTGAAAGTCAGTCATTGCAGGGAACAAATGTTTACTGAGAACCAATACACGTTGCTGCCATGTATGTAAGAGTGTAATTCCAGTAGCTATGTGATTGAAATAGTATTTGCCAGTAGTCAAAAAGTTCTGGAGCACAGTTAATAAGCAATTGCCTACCAGAAAAAACTGTTTGGCGGTAGTAAAAAATATATTGATCATAGTTAAAAAGGATATGGCCGTAGAGTAAAGGTAGCTTTCTTCAGAAAATTATACAGGGTTATTCAAAAGTCACGCACCACTGGCCATAACTTTAGTTCTGATTAAGATATCGATTTGCGGTTTGTGACGTTTTTCCTCATATTAAGAGGAAAACTTTTTTAAGTACTTTCCAGTTTTTTACCCCCTCAGGGGGAGGGGGGCGAGGTGCAACTCAAAAATTTCAAATGGCCACCCGCCACCCCCCCTCATGGCCAGTGGTGCGTGACTTTTGAATAACCCTGTATCTTGTCATTTTACGTAAATGATGTGGTTGAAGCCCATTTTCGGCATCAGTCCCCCATGTCCTGTAGGGCTGGGAGCTGGCATATTTTTTACCCCAAAAACTTTTTGCGTTTAGTGTTTTCCATGCCTGTTTTCTTTCGAGTAAAATAATGTAAAGCGTCCTACCTACCATTATACGTCTTGTATTTTCTTTGACCAGTAAAGGAAGCACATTAAGTCGGTAAAATACATTTAGTATTACATGTGACTCGATTTTTTTCACTGATCACTGAAGGGATGGAATTTAAGCAGCATTTTACTCGATACTACAGTTTACCAAATTCCCATCCGATGAACAAAATTTCGCCATTTCGCAATGAAATAACTTAATTTTTCGAATTTTTCGTACTTAGCCATCAATATATAGCCATTTTTGGTAGATTTTAGATCGGAAACTTGGTGTGAGCGCAGATTTCTTTATTTTTTGTCGATCCATCAACCCCCAAAGCTGGATAATTCAGGATAACGCAACCCCCATCGAAGATTCATTTCCTGTAGATTCCTTCGATTTTCATCTTATGCATCGCGAGCTCAACCCTTCGTCACGGCCGAAGCAACAGGACCCCTCACCCTCCCGCACCCTTCGCCGCTTACTCGATATTACAGTTTACCAAATTCCCATCCGATAAACAAAATTTCGCCATTTCGCAATGAAATAACTTAATTTTTCGCATTTTACGTATTTATCCTTCAATATTTAGCCACTTTTTGGTCGATTTTAGATCGGAAACTTGGTGCAAGAGCAGGTTTTATTATTTTTTGTCGATCCATCAACCCTCAAAGCTTGATATTTCAGGATAACGCAACCCCCATCGAAGATCCATTCCCTGTAGATTCCTTCGATTTTCATCTTAATGCATCGCGAGCTCAACCCTTCGTCACGGCCGAAGCAACAGGGCCCCTCCCCCTCCCCGCACCCTTCACCACCGCCCGTTTTCAATTTGCATTCGGAGGGTGGAGGGTGGTCGGTGGCGGGTGGTGTGGCGGGGGCGGGGGTCCGTGTCCAACGCAATCTAATCGCGGCGATGAGCGATAATGAGTGATAAGGAGCAATAAAAACCAATAAAGCGGCGAATATTCGCGACGGGATTAATATGTCACGCGAGAGAGATTAAAACGGTGCCGCGGGGGGAGCTACCCTCCTCGGGGCTCGCGGTCGGCGCAAATGAGTTTGCATGAGAAGGCAAATTCGGCATGAGTAACGCTCCCTGGCCCTGGATCCAGTTTATTGCCCATGTTGCCATCTCGACGTCATCGTCACGTCGATGTCATGGCGTCATCGAGGAGGATGAAAAGTGATATCGGCCAATAGGCCGATATCACTCCTCGATTCCTCCTCGCACGGTAGAATACTACCGTGCGAAGGAAAAACGCCGTATTAACCTTCAGACGTTGCAAAATTCCCTTTAATACGATTGAATTTTTAGGGAAATCTGTGAATATTTTTCGACGCAAAACTGAGACATTTTCAGTTGGAATTAAATGAAAAATTAAACAAGCGGGAAAGTTCTAAGACTGTCGTATTAGAAAAGCGCGCAGGTGTTAGTAAATGTATTTTGTGAAGAAAGGAAGTATGAACTCCGTCGACTTGGCTGGGAAACGGAAATAAAACATCAGCTGATAGCAAACAAAGGTTACCAAGGAAACCGTAAACGCGTTTTTTCGTTTCCCGAAAATGATAGACACCGTTGAGCTCATCAGGCGCGATTTTTTAGGCTTCATTTGAGTTCAACGATCAATTTTGATAAGAATTACTCTACCGCTAAGAAATTTTCTTATAGACAAACGATCGAAACTACCTGCGCATTACGTTAAAAGCGTAAAATACGGTTTTCACAGCTTTATTTATTTTAAAACTGGACCCCCCCCCCCCCAAAAAAAGCCTACATATCGATGAACTGGTGCGCCATTTAAACGAATTAGCACTAGTATAGTAGTATTCTAGAGGCATGTCGAAATCAAAAAGCGCTGCCTATCGGCTGAGCGCTTAAAAATGGTGTTTTTTTCGGACCTCGGCCAACAACATGTAGGTCTCTAGTTTTTTCTTCGATATTTTGTAATTTTTAATTTATTTTCGCACTGAAAAATGACTCAGTTTTGAGTCGGAATATCGTGCTCATCGTGTTTTTTTAGCGGTTTTACGTTACGAGCTCCGTTCATTTATCTGTACTTCATGTGTGTGGCGAACCATTCCATCCCACCCTTTCCACTTCATGTCGTGAAGCAAGGTTCTCTTCCCCACACTCGGTCTCACACGGGTGAAAAGCTTCCTTGGAGCCCCAGTCATTCCCGAAGCACGTGCGATGTATCGATTGATACGCCATACAAACCTACAGAAAAAGATCGATTTTCACGACGTTCACAAAGAATATTACAAAAATAGATTCTTTACCATAGCTTTAAAAGGGAAGATATCGAGATTCGATTATCACCCCTCGGCACTACACCCGGTATCGAACTCGGGACGAAAGACTCTTGGATCTCGGGGTAAGCCCTGTCTGGAAGTTGGGAGCCCAGCCCAGGTGTGGGCCGCTCAGAAAGCGTGAAGAAACGTCTTGAGCACAATACTTCGTTAAGGCCGGCTCCCTCAACCCCTCCCCCCCCCCACGACGCCCGTCCGAAGGGGTACCTCCACCCCTCGGCTCGTGCGACCCCCATTTAGTGCTCCTTACACCCCCTCCCCCCCCCCGATACGATACCCTCCGCGATACGAGGGAACGGAGCTATATTGGATCGTCGGATACTCCCACGTGAAAGCTAATTGCGGTGTCACTGAAATATTTTAGGGTTCGTCGTCTGAGGGTCTGGTCGTTGTTGCACCCTTGAGCCTCGAGCTCTCACGGCGACCGTTGGTTTCTTCAGCATGCGCGTCGAAAGGGGGCTCTGGGGGGTAGGTCTTTATGATGGGCGTCCGGATAAGGGATGAATTAAATCATTGCGTGTCGTGTTTCCTCGTCAAAATTTTACGAGGAAAACGAATTTTACTACGAAAGTTCTGGGAATTAACTTCTAAACAAGACATGTGTTTTACAACCAAAATTGATGGAATGAAAGATACAAATGTTGGAATTCGTACTTAATCTAACTTCCGTTTGATTTGTAATAAATACTTGTTGATATATTGATCAAAAGCTGTTTTCCGAACTTCCGGTCGCGTGAATCGCTTTCTCCGTAACATTTTAAAGAGAAAACGCGTGACTTCTTTCGAGTTAAGAGGCCTTGGCTGTAGGCTCACACCGGAAAAATCACTCGCCGGAAAATTATATCTTGAAACTGTGTTCGCATTTACTCGTGGACTGGAATATGCCCAGAGATAGGTTCCCTACTATTTTCAAAAAAGGTGTGTGGAGTGTGGGGTGCCGGTACGAAAATGGAGATACCACTATTTTAACTCTTAGGAGCTCGGGTTGCCTATACACCTAATTGAAGGCTATTCTGCCCATTAGGCTTGGGCCATTATCTCTTTTCTTAGTGTAGTGTATCTAAAAACGCTAGTAGCATCGAAGTGGCCCATTCTACTGTCCTAAGCTTCAATTCCTTCTTCACCTTTCTCTCCAAACATTGACAATTTTCCTTGACTTGAAAAAATGTTCACCTCTGGTAGAAATTGTGTAAACCCACACATAGAAGAAAAGAAAATGAACAACTCCTATAATGTAAAAGTTAAAAGCCTCTTTTGATTAACAGAATTCCACTTGTTTTTTGTTGCAGGTAAGAGATGAAACTAGGTGGATGTGCGAATTTTTATAAAAACTTATCTCCTTGTTAGAAGATCCGTCGTTTCCGATTGTAAAAATGCGTCGAAAATATGGTGCGTATCTTATGATTTGAACTTTTGATGTGTTATTTTTCTCTTCGATGTGTTCAATGGAGAAGTTTGAAAGATATGTGGGATAAGTGCAGTTTTTGAAAAGATAATAATGATTTCAACTTAAACTAGTCTCAAAATAGATTCTGTGACAAATTCACCACTATAATCCAACTTTTAAGCATGAAAAAGTGAGTTTGATCTTTCCGCCTACAGGCTCCACGTACTTTTGAAAAGTTAAACAAAATAATAAAATAAATTGGAAGAATTGCACTTATCCCACTTGCCCTCCAAGCCCTCTACGTATGTATTCTGCACACATTTTTGACGAGAACACATGTCTTGCTATGACCATTTCGAACCCAAACGGAATGCCTTGCAACAGTGGCGATGCGTGAATGATCGAATATCGATATGTCCCCATTTGAAGCCATGGTTAAGAATCGATTATTAAGGCGTTCATCGCGAACACCCTATTAATCGATCCTTTTTTATAGGTTCAAATGGCAGATCAATCAATATATCGCAAAACAGGCCACGACACTACACCGAAGGCATCCGAGCGATTATTCTCATTAGTCCCGTGTATTAAGCACCGCCTATTGTTCCCAATTAGAATATCGGGCTTGCGGTGTAAAAATCAAGGCGGGTCGCCACTCGCACTAACACAGGCGCGCGCACTCGCTCCAATCACGATGCCCGCGCCGTCATCATCATCATCATCAGCGTCGTCGGAATAAAGGCGCGGCAGGCCGTCGGAACGGTTATCGACAGGGTTATTTAATTGAGCATCCAGTCCAAATATTTGGGAGTAATATGCATACGATCAAAGCGCGTCGCGTCGCGGGGTCTCCCGCGAGAGTGCGCTGCGTTGCCGGTTTTCGCTGAAACTCGCCGGGTCTTGTCTTTTCGACGGTCGGAGATTTTCGCGAGGTTGATCTTGCGTCGCGGCGACTGGGGACTCCTGAGTAATTGAGTCGACCGCCCGTCGAGCCGATCGAAGCTCCACCAGAGCTACTGATTATTATTATTTTTTCGATTTTTCTCTCCGTCTCTCGCCTCCTCTCAACCGTTCCTTTTCTCTTTAATCGTGGCCGTAGGAGAAGTTAATTACTGCGGTCATAACTTCTAGGTTTTTTCCTGTGAACGTTCGTGGTTTGGTCATACGAAATATTAAGTTCAATAGATGCTTTCCGGTACAGAAAACTGATTCCTCGGTCGCTAGGACCGGTCTCCTCGGTCGCTAGGACCGGTCTCCTCGGTCGCTAGGACCGGTCTCCTCGGTCGCTAGGACCGGTCTCCTCGGTCGCTAGGACCGGTCTCCTCGGTCGCTAGGACCGGTCTCATCGGTCGACAGAATCGTACTTCAGTTCAGCGACAGGAAAGTTTCAATTCCAAGAATCGAAAAATGTTGGTTTACTAATGGATCTTTACAGTTCGTTGTTTCTCCAAGTGGACCGGTGTTTCCGTTTAGCTGAACTTTCGTTTTATCGAACCGAAACTGGACTTTTGGAAACGAAGCAAACAAATTAACAAATGAAAATAACCTTGGTTTGCAGCTCAAATGTAGAAGTTATAAACCCAAAATCGAGTGCCGTTTGCCCTTATGCAAAGAAGTTACGTGCGTTAGACGCACACATTTTTTTACAATTTTGTTCCAATTCACAAATTCATACAACTGCAAATGGACACCAGACATGGTACGAATTTAAGCATTCTGATATGTTTCTAAATAGAATTTCACTCAAAACACGATTCTTGAATCAAATATTACTGAAATCAACTCCTAACTAAGATATTAACGTTTTAATTTTACATTGGTTACGGGAAATTTGAATTGCCCGATCACAAGAAACACAGTACTCCACGTGAGTCCTATCGCGCACTACTACGGTATTAGCAGGCCTCTCAAATATTAAACGTCGTTCATTTCCCCTACCTTTTATTTTTCAAAGTGTGAACAATTTGCTTTAGCTGAGCCAAAGCGTCAAGATTGAGATTGCCATGTTTTCGTATCGCAAAGAAAGCCACGGTAACGCTCAGTTTACGATCTGACGTGCGTTGACCATTTTGTTTTCCTGAGCGGGAGGTTTGAATTCACGCGTCAAGAAACATTAAGTATCTTGGTTAGGAGTCAATTTCAGTCATTTTCGTTGCACGAATCGTGTTCTGCGTTAAATTTTTGATACGAAACATGTATCAGAATGCTTAACTTCGTACCTTGTCTAGTGGTCCATTCAGTTACCGCATATTCGCCATTCGGTCATTTTTCAGCCATGGACTCCATCGGAGAGAGACCAACTCGACCGGCCAATGACGAGGAGCCCCGAAGCCATAACCCCCAGGACTCCATCATCCCGTCAGGCTGAAACGGAAGTCTGGCCCTGGAGCGGCCAACCAAGAGGAGTGGCGAGGGGTAGATAAACGATCTGGGGCCTCCGCCCGGACCGGGAGTCGGGGCTCACCACTCACCGCTCGCGCTCGGTGATCGGTGAGCTCCCGCAGGTGCCCCGTCCGTCGTCGATCCCGCCCGCCCCCCGGATCACTCCGCCCCCTCCCACCCCCTCCGCCACCCCTCCATTGCCCAGCTGCGAGGGGCCGGCTTTCGACTCCACCTGGGAGTCTGGGACGTCGCCGAATCGAGAGCGGGAATCGGGAAATGTCAAGATTAAGTTAACCAGCGGGCTGATTATTGACATTGATAGACAAAGCTATGGACAAAGAGGACATGGGGAGTATGGAGCGATCCTAGTGGTTTAAATGATGGCTGGTTCCTACAGACTAAGGAAGTAAATGATGGATTTATACTTTAGGGCCTCTCGTGGGTTGCCTTTAAGTCTTGATTCATCTTCAAATTTCATATATTTCTGAAATTTCATGAAATACCTGATGTGAAATTTCACGATTTTATTTGTCGCGAAATTTTGCCACCCTCAGTGCTGTGTAGCATGGTTGAATTCAGTAATTTTCGACGCGAGAATCGTGTTTTACGTGCAATTCTTGTTAATTCTTGTTTTGCATCAGAATGCTTAAATTCGAACCTTTTTAAGTGGTCCATTGTAGGGCGAAACGCATTTGCTAGCATAAAAACAAAGTTTTTTAATGGAAAACAAGGCTAAAAGTTGTAGTGTTGAATGGTGCATTTGCCGGTGGTTCGAAAATTACAAGTTAAAGCGAAGATATATATGATTTTAACTACCGTTAATCCATTGGAACATAACTACCGTACGATCCGCTCCTGTGTTTACGTGATAATCGCATCCGATCCAGCAGAGTTATTCAACTCAAACAGCGCGATAACATCTGGAGCACAGGCAGGGTAGATGGCCTCTCCTTACAAGTGCGACCGTAAAGTAAATAAACAAACGCGGGTGAAAGAATACACATCGGATCCCGGCGGGCTGATTATTAAATGGACGTATTTCTACCAAACAGACCTATGTGAAGGTGAGAAATATGGGGTGTGCTCGTTAGTTCTCCGGCCGGAAGAGTGAATGAGAATAATAAAGCGCCAGTGACGTCAGCGGCAATGAAAAAGCGGGGAGCCTCGGGGAATCGTCCTCGGGGCGCTTTAACTCATGAGCCCTGTCTACAACGCTCTCTTGCCATGCCCGCGGCTCATGAGTTCCGCATTCAGTTGGCACATAGGTCTGTTTGATAGAATGTAATATCCCGCTTTTCCAATTCTTCAAAAGGAATCACGCCCACTTTTACATTGCTTCTTATGCAGCTTCGACGAGCACACCCCATATTTCTCACCTCCACATAGGTCTGCTTGGTAGAAATACGTCCAAATTTGATAGACAAAGCGATAAACACAGAGGGCGAAGGGAAAATGGAGCGATCTTTCTAGTAAAGTTGGGTGGTTCTTGTAGACTAAGGAGGAAAGTGATGGACTAACCGTAGGGTCTCTCAGGAGTTACCGTTAATTGGACGTATTTATGCTAAAAGGACCTATGTGCATAGGGTTTGCGCGAGACATAGTTCCTTTTAGCATAAATACGTCCAATTAGTTTACTACTCGCCGCTTCTGTTCATTCATTACAACCACCTGCTTCCACCCGAAGGATCGCTCCGTTTTCTTTGTATATAGTTTTGTCTATCAATCTCAATAATCAGCTCGCTGGCGGTCAATGATTCTCAACGTGACGTCACGAAATCTGTCGGCGTGATATTTTTCTGTTGGATTTTCGGCGACTTTGGAAGCTACTCAGCTATAACGTACAATAAAACGGATCATATTGGGTAATTTGGAACTATCATTTCCGACTAATCCATAATCACCTATCTGCACGGGACATTGAATGGCACACATGCTGTTTCTGAAATAAACCGGAATTATTATTGCCTCATTGCAGAATATAGTGCCTTCCTCCCCCGCCCTCCAAAAAACCCCCCGAAAAAATGTAGTTATTCCAAATCTTTACGCACGCTCTGGATATTATTAAAAAAACGGTTCAGCACTACCATTTTGGAGAGAAACGAGTTTCAACAATGCAAAAATATATTGCCTCGTGACAATATAGAGCAGAATTACCCTTCGAAACACATGCATTGTCAAGGACTAGATTATTATTTCGTAACTCTTCCAATAATTGCTCAATTCAGAAACCAAGGATATTTTCTGTGCTTAGCTTACTCTGTAGTTTTAAATGAAACACTTTTAAATGAAATTCATTGAAATTTAGAGGCCTGCAAATTCTCTGTTTGATGGCCATAAGGAGTGTGAACGAAGGAGAAACAGATGTATGCATGTGGGTAAAAATTGAATATAACTCGCCAGTATCTTTCGAGAGACTGCAGGAGAGGCCAAACGCGGGGGTGGTGCGTTCGGAGGACGGACATAATCCCGAAACCCAAAAGTGGGTTAATCCACCTTCCATCGGCTCCGAAACAAAAGAAAGATTTAGATTAATGGTGTCGATGAAATCTGAAAGATGCTCGACGCCCAACGTTGTCAAATCGTGTTGTTAAAGTGTTTATATTCCTCGAAAAAACGGAAAGCGACCTACGCTCAACTCGACAACTCTGCGTCCGATAATTAATAAAAGCGTGGGAACACAGCGGCCGCATTGGCCACTCGACATCCGAGCGAGATTCACGCACTGGGACCAGGTCACGAATGAATCTCCGAAAAAAATCGAAGTCCGATTCCTATAACACCCCGTAATAAGAAACTGTTGAAAATATCGAATCGATTACAATCGATTTTGCAAGCTCTACCTGGAAAACTATCAATCGAAGTTGACTCTTCACTGTAAAAAAAACACATTTGATCTAGAGTCCAGACTCTTAAAAATATCGACAAGAAAAAGTATTCTTGATTCAATCAGAATCCAGCTTAATTCAAGAACCGAGCCTCTTAACTCAAGCGGATTTCGTTTCAACTCAAACAAAAATCCGATTGAATCAAGAGTATTTTTTCTTGTCAATTTTTTCAAGAGTCTGGGCTCTAGATCCAATGGCCTTTTTTCCAGTGTTCCACCACGTCGAACCACCTTCGAATACGATCTATATAGCAAGCGATTGACGCCATTCGATGGATTGATATCGGATGGTTCAATCGTAAACAAAAACGTAACCTCCAAAAATTCAACCCTCTGATACCGCGCTTTCAAAGCGTGGCAAAACTAATCCAAATTCAAACGGGACCATTGGATTCGATCATTCTATCGCGATGTATCGAATGACGTAGCCACCGAATCAGTTAATTGAACCCGTCGGCTGGGATGCACGGATGGGGGGGGGGGGGGGGGTTGAGAGGTCGGCCCGTCCGCTCGCAGCGCGATCATCATATCCGACAAGGGGGATACGGACAGCCGGGAAGAAATCCCCGGTTGATCCAGCGGCGAAATTCGCCCGGAGACGGGATCCCCCTCCCCCCCCCCCCGGCCACCGCGGGGAGCGCTGAAAGGAAGAAGGAGCACAATAGGGCGCGGAAGGGGGAAGACCCCCGCTCGTCGCGGGATGCCCGGGAATCGCGGAATCCAGCGTTTAGCAGAAACGACGGATGTCCCGTTTGGTTCGCTCGGAGCTTACGTTGTTTCCGCCGGGCGGCCGAGGCCCCCGCCCCTCCCCGAGGCGCCCCGGGGTCCCGGTTTTTCCCTTGTTTTTACGTAATGACTTCCTGGAGCCGGGCCCCTCCCGGTGTTTAGCCGAGCTTCCCTATTCAAATTACCCGTTTCGTCTCATTACTGCGCCCGGAGGAAGGGGGGGGGGAGGAGGGGGAGTTGCATACGCATTAAAATATATCGCGGGAACAAAGCGGCGACTAGCCGGCCTGCATCTCCGTCGTGTTTTTTACCTGTGCCCCCTCCTATGAAGATGAGTTGGGGGGGGGGGGGGGTGCCCCCTTCATCCGCAGTAGTAGGTAGGTTATTGGTTTGAGATTTTGCGTCATCTGGGTCGGTAGAGAGGTCGCAACAAGTGCCCTAATCAATACTCAGAGAAAAAAACTTTCACTGGAAAAACAAGGCTCTTGGATCCGGAGTCCAGACTCTTGAAAAATTTGACAAGAAAAAATACTCTTGATTCAATCGGATTTTTTCTTGAACAAAAGGAATTCCGCTTAATTAAGAGGTTGGGCTCTCGATTTATGAGAAAATCTGATCGAATCAAGAGTATTTTTTCTTGTCAAATTTTTTAAGAGTCTGGACTTTGGATCCGAGAGACTTTTTTTTTTAGTGTTGATTGCAGGGATTGAAATTCAGATCATATGGAACGCTTACAGTAGGTTACTTCTTACTATCCGAACTTCACAATCTGCGCAATAAATTCGCGTTTTTTCAAGCTGCCCGCTTCAAAAACGATACTACGGCACAGGTGAGCATTTTATCAACGCAAGGAAAATGTAAATATTAAGACGCCGATTTATTGAAACCTCGTCTCGTCCGGTGTGTTTTGGCGGGTTGGCGTCGGTAAGTCGAATATTGCGCAGCATCCTAGTGCGCAAGGGTTGGATAGAAGGACTCCTCTACCGAAATGTTAACTTTTGCCGTAGTATCGTTTTTGAAGCGGATAGCTTAAAAAACGCATTTTTCCTACGCAGATTGTGAAGGTAGGTATATATTTCAGAGTTTTCCGGTGCTGACTTCCCCATCGTAATTTTTGAGTCATATTCTATGAGAAATAACTCTTCTTTTTGCTGTAGCTGAAGTTTCTAACAGGCCGATAAATACACACAGCCTACGGGCATCTTGTGTGAATTACTCATGTGTCGATCAAGTGTCAGTAAATGATAATGGACCGCAAATGAAGATAGGCGCAGATGAGATAACTATTCGTGCTCTCAGGCGTGTTTTTGGCCTAGCTTCCGATTTTGAAGGCGGAACGGGTTGGCCATCGAAAAATTGCTCATTTTTCGATTGCCTCTCGCTTAATCTTTTACGTGTAGGAGACTAGTATGAATGGAATCAGTGAGAACGAAAACACACCAACTCGGTAACTCGAAAATGCTCGATTTTCACAAAAGACAGTCAGTTTTCATAAAGGTCATTGAAGTTAGTGCATCTGTTCTAACTTGGACCTTTAAAGTGTCCAGTACTCTTTCAGCACCGAAATTATTTTTCTTGGACTAATTTCTTCATCCACTGTGCAGTTTTGTGTGTCTCCTAATTTTTTATATCATTTTTTCGAGTTGGTGTGTTTTTGGTCTCACTGATTCAATGCAGAATTTGCACACAAAATTGTATTGCTTCATCTGAGAGTGCCTAATGAGCTGAGTTCGTGGTATTTTTCATAATATTGTAGAAAAATGGATTTAAAAGTGAGATAATTTGCCACCTTGTGACATCATCTGGCGGCATTTTCCATTTAAACGCATGTGTTTTAGCAGATTAGGTTATTTTGTCATATTTTCTGCAATAAGTGTCTAATTTGGAAACCGAGGATATCCTTGTGCTCAGTTTTCCTAGTAGTATCATTTTAAACACGAAATTCACCAAATTTCAGACACCTGCAAATTCTCTATTAATACCTGACCACTAAGTATTCTTTTCGCTCCAGCTGAAGATTTCAACAGGCCCATTTTATGAGAGTATCATCATCATTCATAATTTCTGAACACTTCTGTCAAGATTTCACTTGAAGATAATGCGAAATAACGCTTTTAAGACTCACTGGAAAAAAAACCGCTTGGATCTAGAGTCCAGACTCTTGAAAACAGATGACAAGAAAAAATACTCTTGATTCAATCGGATTTTTGCTTGAATCAAAAGGAAATCCGCAATTTTATTAGAGGCTGGATTTCCTTGATTTAAGCAAAAATCCGATTGAATCAAGAGTATTTTTTCTTGTCATTGTTTGTCAAGAGTCTGGACTCTAGATCAAAGCTGTTTTTTTTTCCAGTGCTGATGATTCCCGACACTTGAATGGTAATTGGTTCCGGAATTGGATCGTCTATCGAGGCATTTAGGTTGCGGGTGCGCGGATGGGAATGGCGGGTGCTGCGGGTCCTGCGGTGATTTGTGCGGAGGCCGTGCTTCACTTCAACCCTCGCCTAAATAGTTTCATAAGTCGCCGAGTCCACGACCACCCCTCCGCAATCCCATCTATTTTTACGGTCCGCCCCGCAGAAATTCCAGCCTCGTCCCGCGAGGGCCGCAGGAATGCGCCGCAAGGCTAAAAAACGAGAGTGAGTACTTCGCCACAGGGTGCTCGCAAACTCGGCGTGAACCTGAAAAATCCGATCTGTACTTGAGAAGATCTGAAATTTAAAGATGAATCTACACACAGATTTCGGACAACTTTTGCTCGAATCCATCACGGCCAGCGGGCTGATTGTTGAAATTGGTAGACAAAACGATAGACCAACCAGACAACAAAAATATGGAGGGATCCTATTGGTAGAAGCGGGTGTCTTGCAATGGACAAAGGAAGTAAGTAATAGACTAACTAACGGCAACCCTTGAGAAATCCTTTAATTAGTCCAGCATTTTCTCCCATAGTCTATAAGAATAACTCATTTCAATCGATAGGATCGCTCGATGCTCCTTATGTCTTCCTTGTTTATCGCTTTGTCTATCAATTTCCAAAGTCAGTCCTAAAGACACATTTCCGCTGTTTTTAATTGTTTTTTTTTTTTTTTTTTTTTAGAATTATTTTGGCTTTTATTCTTTTCAGAATCTACAGCCACCTATGAAGGGATTGATTCGGTTTAGTACTCGGAAAGAAGGGTCAAAGTAAATATTCAGGTGGAGTAGATAGGAATAGAATACATAGGAAACAGTAATAGGATTTACTGGGTTCTGAGTCCAAGCCACCACCATTTCCACGCTTGAGACCCACCAAGCAACTCCCTAACAAAGTTTTGGAAAACGAATTTTTTCAATACGTTCTGGAAACAATGTTTCCCATTTCATTGTAAAATCTACATTGAAACATGTCGGGCACTTTTTTTCAAAATTGTCAAATCAGCAATATCTTTTTTTCGTGCTCTCTCTTCGTACAATGATCCATCCGGAAGAGAAAGCTCCGTTTGCGGAGCACCCTGTCTCGGCTCGCGGTGGAACTTAAAAAAGCGGGAAGGAGGAAGACTCGGCGAAATTAATACCAGATGTACAGTCATATTTACAACCCCAACTCATCTGCTCCTCGTCGCCGCGCGGTCCGGCCGCCTCCCCTCCTCCTTCTGAGCGATTAAATCGCATACTTATCAGCTACCCTTCCGCCGCAGCCCCGCAGCCTCGTAAAAAAACCCACTCCCAGATTGGCACCATTAAATCACGTCCTCGACAAACGCGAAACAGAGCACGAAAATTAAATCTCCATTCCACCGCGACACCGTGTCATATCCTCATATCGGCTGTGTTGCCGCATTGCTCAGGAAATACAACTTGAAATTCACAGGGTTGCTACTATCAAGAAAAATCAAGGAAATGGAAGTTTGAGCACTGAAGAAAAAGTTACGGGTTAATAGACTTACCGTCTGTTCCGGACTCAGAGGACGAAACTTCCGGGTGCTGGAGCCGTAGCTTCGACTGCTTAGGGTGCCACGCCCGGAACTTTCGGTCAATGAACCTGGAACGTGAGGGGTATTTCTATGTATCCCGTAAGTACGGCTTCCGCGGTCGGGGTTTTTATTCAGGGAGGGAATACCAGGAAATTTGATGTTGACTCTGGAATTTTTGCTTTTTCAAGTGGAAATGTGAGCTTCTTGAACATACAATATTAAGTCAAATCTTTTTAGAATAGGGTAAAGTGCTTGTGTAGAAAGATGAGCGTTCCTCCGCAAAAATAAGTAAATTCATGCGAACTTTTCAAATGAGTAATTTAGAAATGACGGGAATCCAGGCAGCGTAATTTTTTGAAAACTTCTCCGAGTTTTCTTCTCTTTCCGCAGAATATTTTGTAAAAATCTCAAGCTGCAGAGTTGGCTTGTTTCTCCTCAAAGAAATACAAGAGGAGCAGAAATTATGAAGCACCGCGATGGAGACACGTGCTTTTGCTCTTCGGCCATTGATAAGTCGATCAGGGGACACATATCGATCAGAGGACGTATGTCGATCAGAGCACACGTTTTGGTCGAGAGACATGGTTGGTTGGTTGGTTGGTAGATACGTTTATTTGGTGCTTTTAACATCTGAGCCATTAACACCTTAGACGAGTGATCCGATCAAGAGACATGTGTCGATCAGGAGACACGAGTGTCGATAAAAAGACATGTTTCGATCCATTCTTTACTTCGCTACTTTATTCTTCCCTGATTCTTTCCATTTCTCATAATCTTCTTGCTACAGAATACAATTGGATTACTTCCGGAAATAAGGAACCACTATTTCGGGCTCTTCCACAAGCATCTTCCCGCCTAGGGAAACCAATAGAATGTATGTTCTTCCTAAAATGAGCCAGATATAGTGGTTCCTTACTGCAAAATCTGTTGCAATTACATCAGGTTCTAAAATTGGAAGGGGGGGGGGGGGCTTGGGCCCCTTAGTCTCTCCGCCATTACGCCTCCTCCTTCAGCCGCCCGCAAGATCCGAACGCTGGGACGAGTTTTAATGAAAAAGTGGGGAGCCACGGAAACGCCGTAGCAGTGAGTCCGGAATTTCGGGGCCGAGCCGGTGAATATATTCCATCACTAATGAACTGTGCAAAAAATGACGGTTGTGCGAGACGGCGGCGGGGGGGGGGGGGGGGAGTGGAGGACTCAAGTAGGAGGCGCGGAGATATTTACATTGTACGACCGCACGTATGAAGACGGTTTTAATGAACGAGGCAGCCGAGGAAGAAAATGAAAATTTTAATCAAATGTGCAGGTTCGACGTAATTGGACATCCGGCGCAGGGCGAGCGGACGCTGCAACCCCCCCCCCCCCCCCGCCGCCCCCGGGTCCCCCTCGCGCATCGCGCTGCTCCGGAAAAACGCCGCATGAACATCCGGGAGTTGCCGGATCTCTATCGGGGTTTTCCGGAAAACTCGTGGTATATTTGTACAAAGTTTACGGTGGATCTCTAGGTTTTGCGCAACGCGTGCCTGGTACGACCGATATATTTTAAAATTTTAAAATTTTGATGGATTATTGTGAGTAATCTGTAAATAAATCATCGGAGAACGTTTGTGTCAAAAATCATTTTTCAGAGTCTTAAAACTAAGTCTTAAAACTAAAAAATTATCATACCAATTAATTATCAATATCGAACGGGAAAAGGTCGTATGAACAATGAACATCTTGGAGTTGCTGGATCACTATCGGGTTTTCCCGCGCGGAAAACTTGTGAAGTTTTTGGACCGAATCTGCGGTGGGTCTCCAGCTGTTGTGCAACGCGTTCTGGGCATGATCGATATATTTTAAATGTTGACCATTATGGTACATTATATCGGGAAATGCTAAATTACAATATATAGATAAGTCATCCGTGGCGTTGTCGTCCTTTGCGATATATCGATTGATTTGCCACTTAAACGTGTGAAAAGGATCGATAAACAACTAGGGTGTTCGCAACGAACACGTTAATGGTCTATTCTTTACCGTAGCTTCCAGTGGGGGAATCATCGATGAGCGATCGCCACACCACATAATATACTCACCGGGTACACTGAAAAAAAAAATTCCAGCCACGGAAGCCGTGCCTCCGGGCTATATAGACATATCAACTGCGTTCCGGGCTCAGAGGCCGGATTTTCCGGGCGCAGCACCCGGAAGTTTCGATCTCTGAGCCTGGAACGGACGTTATTTCTATACAGCCAGTTTTTTTTTTCAGAGTACGTTTAGAATATTAAATAAAAAACTCAAGGTTTAGTGACCCGTTCTTCTCGAAAATAGGATTTAATTCGGGGAATTTGTCAATGTCGGAGTGCTCATACGCCGTTGTTGCCGAACCCGCTCGGCGTTGCTACTTGAACCGGAGCCCGCAAATTAATTCCGGGCCCGGCGCCCGGTGATTACGGGGAGCTCTGCAACTGTACAATGCTCGAGGAGAGAGGTGAAATTCGAACACGAAATGATACCCTGAAATCCCCGAGTCCCTGAAACTACCCCCGACGCCCGTTGTCATCATTATATCTTGCCGTCCCCCGGCACCTCTGGTCGCGGTTTTAATTTTTCCGGACTCCTGGTTTTCCCGCGATTTCATTAGAGACACTCTCGTCGCACCGTGGACCGAGTCAATAGGAGAAGTCGGACAAAATTTGGAAACTTCAAACGCTCATAACTCCTTTTATATAAAAATTTGAGGTTCTCAAAGTGTTTTTATCGGTTTTTTCGCGAAATTTTCTACTGGTAACACCCCTTGTAGTTTAAAATATGACAAAATAAACATCAAAATTTGCAATCTTAGTCCAAACTTTCATATTCGACCTTTTCTATTGACGCAATCCACTGTGCGACGTGAGAACCGAGAACGAGCTCGGAAAATCATCCGCGACGCCCGGATTATAAACATTTTTTCCCCTTCTTTTTTTTTCTTGCGTCCGTGTTAATAATTTTCTCAAGTTTGAGAGGGTTTCTCGGAACCTCCCGGACTAGATTCATCCGCTGAAGTATTTGTTAGGTTTACCTGAATTGGATGGTTGTCTACTCTCGTCGGTTGGGAATGAGTTGACACGAGGTTTTTATTATTGCAACTTTTTTGAAAATTTTCCGAGGGTTCACTGATGCTGGGATGTCATTTTGATTCCATTTCGTGAAAAGGAACCACTGCGGTTTATTTGAGAAACCACGTGTGTTTTTAGTGTTTCCGTGCAGATAGGTGCTTTTTTAAATGAGGCAGGAATCGTAACTCTTTATTGCAAAATGTACTACTCACCTTTCAGCCGAATTTAAAGAGAGGGGTGAACTTCGCCCGTAACTACATCTCAACGCTCCCAAATTTCTTTCCAAATTATTCGGAAATTATTGGACTTTTTTGAATGAAAATTCAACGTGTTTTTCCATGCATTATCGTCAGTGATCAGTAAAAAAGACAGAAATCGCGCTGTCTTTCTCGTATTAATAAACGTATAATGGACCACTAGACAAGGTACGAATTTCAGCATTCTGATACATGATTCTTAACCAAAATTTCACGTAGAATACGACGCGCATAACAAAAATTACCGAAATCAACTCCTAACTAAGATATTTAATGATTATTGATGCGTGAATTCAAACCACCCGCTCATGAAAACTCAATACTCTACGTGATTCACATCGCGCGCTAAACGTTATCATGACAGTCTCTGCGATATAAAAATCTGGCAACCTCAATCTTGACGCTTTGGTTCAGCTGTAGCAAAGTGCTTACAGTTTGAACCACACATGGTGGGAAATCAACATTACTCGATTGAGAAGCTTGTTGAAACCGTTGTAGTGCGCGATTTGACTCACGTAGAGCTTTGAGTTTCTTGTGAGCGGGCAGTTCAAATCCCTCGTAACCTATGTGACATAAAAACGTTAATATTTTCGTTTGGAGTTTGTTTCATTAGTTTTCGTTGCGCAAATCGTGCTCTACGTGAAATTCTGGTTAAGAAACATGTATCAGAACGCTTGAATTCGTACCTTGTCTAGGGGTCCATTGTGCCAACAGATTTTGCAACTTCAGAATGGAGGTGTGCATGTTCTTCCGTTTTGGAAACGACGGAAACCATGAGCATGGTGTTCCATATCAGCCGTTCTGTATCTATCCTTAGTTCATGCAACAGAACTTTCACCATAGGTGGACCCAAACACCTCGAACGGGAAAGGGGGGTGTTGGGGGGGGGGGGGCGGAAAATCTTTCAATTTTTGAAGCATCTATTATGCAGTTTGATCCAATGGACGAACTTGCTCGTCATGAATATACATGCACACCTAATTTACATGCGTCTTTCCTTCCCCTTTCCTCCGGTCTTTCCTTTTTTCGTCCTTTTTTCTCTTCCTCCTTTTTTCGGGCGTACGCTCCCTACGGTCCCCTACTGAAAAGAAGTTACGGACTATGTGGACATACCGTTCGTTCCGGGCTCAGAAACCGAAAGTTCCGGGTGCTGGAGCCGTAGCTTCAAATGCTCCGGGTGCTACGCCGGAACTGTCGGGATCTGTGCCCGAAACGCGGGCAGTGTGTATAGCCCGTAAGTACTGCTTCCACGACCGTAATTTTTGTTTCAGTGCCTGGATCCGCCAACGGTTTTTTTAACAGCTCGGTCGTTAGCACCAACGGCACGGTTCCTTGAACCGAGAATATATACATGAACCGAATAGCTCGTCCGATGTAAAACACCGTACTTGCGGTTCATATGACCAATTTTCCGTCCTCAGTGCACCCTTTTCAGATGGTCCATCCCATGCACCGAAAAAAAATTCTCGGCGTTTTTACCAAGGTCCGTTGGGACCTTTACCATCTCACTTTTTTTCACCAATTGTTGGTAATTTTACCATGACAGACTGGTAAGCTTACCTAAAAACCGGTATTATTACTGTTTTTTTCAGGTAAGAATACCACTTTTATTGGTAATCAATTCCCGGTAACTTTGCCATTTTATCTCGGTAATTCTACTACAGTCGATAAAAAATATTGGCGTTTTTACCGGGGTCCAGTAAAATTACCGAGAAAGTTCAATAATTTTAGGGAGATTTCTCGGTAAAATTACCAATTCCATAAATGGTAATTTTACCAAGAAAAACTGGGATCAAATAGAACCCTGAATTCTTGGTAATTTTACCCTTTTCTTAGTAAATACACCGAGATTTTTTTTTTCAGTGAAAGCTTAAAAATACCTCTCGGTTCAAAAATAACGAAAACGAAGTCGGGAGCGAGGAGGAAACCATACTCCCATCCAGCATTACTTCCGCCAGGAGAAGACAAAAGAAAGCTTCGGGGGAAAGAGGATGAATTAAAATTTTCACTCCCGGTCCGCCAGCGGTGCAAAACTTCCAGAATAATCCACCATTTCTACACTATAATAATCCGATTTCCCGGCGAAATCCGGCAACTTCGCGATCCCGATCTCGGGAGGAGGGGCCCAGGCTTGGCGGGGAGAGGAGGGGCGGAGGCAATTAAAGCAAGGGAGCTAGGTGGTAAAATTTTCAACTCGAGGAGGAATTTCATATCCGCCGATTTCGAAGGGCGCGCTTCGAGGTATCGCCGCCAGTGTTGCCGTCGTCGTGGAGGGAGAATTGTCGGCTTAACGTGAAACGGAAATCCGAATTCGGAGGATATGGTAATCGCATCTACGACCTCGAAACGGTGGGTATGTCCGTGTCGCATACATGAAAAATTGAAGGCGCACTAAATTTTTTCTTGTCCACCCGAAACGTTGCGTCCCAACACAGTAAGAAACTAGGGGGCTACGCCCCCTGGCCGCTACGCGGCCCAACCCCCTGAAGGCGCTCCGCGCCATCAATGGGCCGCTTCGCGGCCCTATTTTTACCCTCCTATCAGTGTTAGTTTTATTTTTACCCTAAAAAATTACGATATAAGGTATACTTTAATTTTAAACTTTACTTAAAATTACTTTGAAATTAAAAGGACGCGTTTTGGAATGACTGCTTGATGAAATATTGCAGTAAAACAATGAACAATGGTAAAGTCAAGTAATAATTTAGATTACATGAGTCGGGGATCGAACCCACACCGCGTTCACAGAGGACGCATTCGACGTCTTAGACGACTCAGCCACCTCTCGACTTGAAGTCGCATGTGCGAATCTTGTGTAGATAAGTGTGGAGTTGATGCGCAGGCTACCCAGCTACTGCGCAACCTCCTCGACCACTGCGCATCCTCCCGCGCATAGCGGCAGCAGTCCCGGAGCATTCTGTAAAGTTACTCACTTTTATAACGTGATTTTAAAAAAACCTGGGTCCTATTTCCAAAATCTAATTAGAGCGGGCACATCTAGGGCCAATTACCTGACGATCTACGCAAAAATCATGGAAATCGGCCCGGTAGAACGCTCAAACGAACTATGACAAAAAGTATAAATTTACATTGTTCTTATGAGAGAATTCGCAACTTTACCACGTAATATAAAAAAACCTGGGCCATATTTTGAAAATCTGAAAAGAGTTGGCTAATCTAGAGACAATTGCCCGTCGATTGCCGCAAAAATCATGAAAATCGGCCCGGTAGAACGCTGGAACTAAGCGTCACCAGTTTCGTAAAATTAGGAGGTCTCGGAGCTTATAGTATAGATAGTAACTAAAATCTTGTGTTAATGTAGGAAATAAAACACGAAGTAACGCAACCTCGAGTGTGTTACTTTTTCCTGCAACTGGAAAAAAAACACATTAGATCTAGAATCCAGACTCTTGAAAACATCGACAAGAAAAAGAACTCTTGATTGAATCAGAATTTACCTTAAATCAAGAACCAAGCCTCTTAATTTAAGCGAATTTCGTTTTGATTCAAGCAAAAATCCGATTGAATCAAGAGTATTTTTTCTTGTCAATGTTTTCAAGAGTCTGGACTCTAGATCCAATGTGATTTTTTTCCAGTGTAGGAAATGGCCCGATCTGTATGTAACAAGCTGGTGAAATGGTGCCGGGTCCACACCATTTCGCGGGAGAAACAAAGTCAAAAAGTTCCAAAAATTGCAATCAGAGTCATGCATTTTCGAGCCCTAATGTAACATACAGTAACACCAAACATGGAATTTTTCAAACCGTGCATTTAAAAATCCCTGTATAGATACGTACCCCATCTGCTGCGTGACGTCATCTCAAAAGGAAGCTTCCCAACGGCAACCCCGAATACGAGAGCCTGACGCACGGATGGGGGAGGTCCGCGCCTTGGCAAGGAAGAGAGACTCCTTAATTACTTTCTTTCGCTAAATTCGTAATTGGCAGTGGATTTAATTACCTGGAATAATTTTTCTCTTTCCTTCCGTGAGCCCTGGATCCAGCTCGGAGCCCCTCCCCGCGCCCCCGCCCCGCGGGCGCGGCCTCAACCCTATCCTCCCTGCTCGAGCGCGCTCCTTGCAGTTGATTTATGGCCGGCCCGGAAAGCGCCCCTCGGCGCCCGCCGGAAACCGGGCCATGGCGGGAGGGCGCAGCGTTTAGCTCCGCGCCAATCCGCGCGCGCTGCCCGGGTCCCGGAATGGCTGCTCGGGAAAAAAGACCTCCGGGGTCCTCCGTGGCGACGTAGCGGAAAAATGCCGTGCTCAGGAAAAACGCCGTATGATCATTTGGACGTTTCGAAATATCTTTTGTTACAGCATGATTTTTAGGGCAATCTGTAAATGAATCAGTGAGAACGAAAACACACCAACTCGCTGAATCGAAAATGCTCACTTTTGGTTAAAGACAGTCAATTGTCATGAGGCCTTTGGAGTTAGCGCATCTGTTCCAACTTGGACCTTTAAAATGTCCTTAAGCACTTGTCCTTCGGCACCAGAAAAAGTTTTCTCAGACGAACTTCTTCACATGCTTTGCAGTTTTGTATAAGTCTTGATTGTTTTCATTTTTTTGAGTTGGTGTGTTTTCATTCTCACTGATTCAAATGAGGCCTTACATGTAACAATTGCGGATGTAAAAAATTACCTTTTCGAAAAACGCTTAAAAACTGTTTTGGTCACACAAAAATCTAATATGTTTGGCTCTGGCATAATGTACAGATCTTGAAGATCACATCTCAAATATTTTCTTAAAATTTTCTCGATGCTAAAACAGTTTTTTGAACATGTTTCGAAAAGGTAATTTTTCACATGCGCCATTGTTACATATAGGTCCTCAAATATTTTGCCTCCAATTTTCCGCGGAATTTTATTCACGATTCGATGCAAAGTATCTGAAAGTCCCAAAAGGAAAATACTCAAAATTGTCCTTAAAATACAAGAGTTGATATTTTTAAATCAGATTAATTTGACTAAGATAACTTATAACTACCTAACCCATTTCTTTTTTCTGTTCTTTACCTCTGAAAAAGTGATGGCGACTCTTCGACTGAGAATCGATTTTTCAGAATCGATCTGAATGGACTAGGCAAAATCGATCCGACTCATAGATCGGGTCCAAAGAATCGACCTTTTGAAAGATCAATCCAACGATCCAATCTTTCTGCTAACCAATCCAATATGCTCAAATTGTCATATGACGCTCCTGTATCGGTTCAAGATCGCCACTTGACGATCTTGGATTGGTTTTGTAATGAAAGGGATAATGAATATATTTAATTTGTTTGATAGCAGTATTGATTACTATAGTCATTAGTGCGGAGATTTTAAAATTGTAATCGATACTTCGTGAGCTTCTGACGAATTTTCGTAGCGGAGGGCAGATATGTTGCCATCTTAAATGCCTTAAAATTTAATGATAGAAAGTTTTGTGTGAGATTTGGAGTCATGTTTGAACAAATAAAAATTCCAGAAAAATCATGTCTTCGCAGGGTGTCTACTGAAACAGACTGGCCAAAAATCAGTATTTTTACAGTACCTTTTCAGTACATTCCCAAGAAATTCAGTACCTCCTCAACAGAAAAATGCAGTACTTTTTCAGTGCCTCCATTTGATGAAATTCGAAAAAGTTTAAACATTCGAATTTCTCTCTCAAATTGGGCGAAAAAAGACACACAGAAATGAAAAAAAATGCCGGACCACCTTACGGAAATTCCGGACTTTTTTAGTACCTCCGGACCGCCCTTAAAAAAGCAGTACTATTTCCGGACTTGTAGATACCCTACTTCCATTCAATACAGGATTTATCAGGTGCATGAATCGAAAAATTCTGCGCTCCTCTTTTGGAAGGTCTCTTTTTTGCGCATCGGAAGTCTCGACAAAAATATCGACGAGTCAATATTTTGACACCTCTCGTTGTTCCTCAATCGGAGGAAGCTAATTCCGGCGTGGAATACCGAACAATGATGACAGGTAAGAATGCTCGATTTTCAGGAACAGGTTCCGCACTCGGCACGTGGGGTCCACGGTGCCCCTCCGCACCCGAAGCCAAAACGACGTATCTCTCCAGTGTCCCGGCCGGAGTTACGCGGTTTTCGCACCGGAAGCCCGTGATGCGATCCGCGTTTTATCCCGGCGGCCGCGAAGAGGCGAGCTCTTTCTTATGCAGATGCACGTTGCATAATTCGTCATCCCTGGGACGCAAGGGCGTACCTCAATTTTCGCGTGAGCCCTGTTCTCCGCATAACTCTATGCTCCCCGGGTCTCATATTTAAATAGAGATACGCGCTTACGTCAGAGCAACGGATTGATGGCTCTTGTGCATCAATTGGAAGTATTTCTATCAAACGGAACTATGTGCATTAAGACATGAGTCCTGAGACCCATAAGAATATATGTCTAACAGGGCTCAGGTCATAATGCCCACAGTTCCGTTCGGCAGAGATACGGCCAATTTACATCGTTAAGCAAACGGTGTTACCACCCGGGACCTGCTCTTTCGCAACGTGACTCGATCGAATTAGTCTCTGTTATTCGGTATTGATTAGGGTAAGATGGTGTGTCGATTAGTTTTTGAGTGCGCTTCCTTCGAAGGTAAATAAATACCCACCGTTGGCCCCTTATCAACAGGTGGAAAGTTCTTTTCTTCAAATATTAATATTGTATAATATATTCTGATAATACTGATATTGCGTAACAATCATGACTTGGAGCTAAAATATCAAGGGAAATTCTTAGTGATTAGTTTTCAAAACAAAAAACCAGGTCTATCCAAGGATGTGACGAGAATCAAGGATTTTTAAACAAATATTTAGATACTCCCAAAAATGAGCAAAAGTCTCTTTTACAAGAAAGCAAACTCGCACCGATGCGCTTCACTGAAAGGGTCAATATTTGAAGAGCTTTTCTGAGCTTAAGATATAGTTAATTTCAGGCAAAACCGCATCGTATTTCTCAATTCAGATCTCACAAAAAGCTTTCTAATATGGAATTCTGAACCAATATTTGTCATGAGTTTTCAGAACAAGAAAGAGGTTATTTTCATGTGCTAATAGTGAAAAATATCAAGGAATTTTAGAAAAAAATATTTAAAGCACTCCCAAAGATAAGAAGAGGAATCTTGTAAAAATAAATAAATAAATAAATAAAATAAAAGAAAGAAACAGGCGTGCTTTTCTACCTCTGTCTTCTTGTGACTTTCTGTCGGACGAGCTTTTCTGAGCTTATGCGTTGATTTTAGGCATATTTAAGTAGAATTCCAGTTCAGTAGGAAATTTTTCTCCGTGGCATCTAACAGAGAATGATTAATTTCCACTTTGCACGCGTTATCGTGGTTACACCATGGAGGTATCATCGGCTCCTCCGAATCGCGGAAAAACAAGAGAATGATGAGCTTGACGGGGGGCGGGCAAGGGGGGGGGGTATGCACCCCCTCCCCGGCCCAGATCGCGGAGTCAGGGGCTTTGAAGGGTGAAGATGTGCGAATGAGCAAACACAAAGGGAATCCTAGCACATTATCCTGCCCGAGAGACTCCCAGACTGAGTGTCGCCGTGATTTATCGAGTCCGCGCTCATATTTGCGTCATCGCCACTGCGCGACGCCGTTTCGATACATTTAACACTCTTTTATGGTACGAACGAGTATCGATATATATCGATCTGCATCTTTTAGGCATCCTAAAACTGTGACAAATATCAATTATCGCAATGTATCGGACTTTGAACCTCACCATCGGAGATATGTATTGAATCGACGCGGTCCTGTTTCGATACATTTAACACTTTCTTATGGTACAAACGAGAAACGATATTTATTGATCTGCGTCCTTCTGGCATCCTATAACTGTGAAAAATATCGACTATAGCAATGTACTGGGCTCCGCTGCACATCGCCATCGTTTCGATGCAATGGGTCAGTTGCGATGCTTACAGAATTATGTTTTGAAGTTTCAGTTTATAAAATAACTAGGGGGAAGAAAAAGAAAAATAAAAGAAAAAAAATAAAAACAGAATCTGCCCTAATGTGAAGTCCGCACGTTCCATACCGACTAAAATATTGCCCTAAATGTCCAAATACCACTATTACAACTTCTAAGAGTTTGTGTTGCCAATACTCATAAATGAAGGCTAATCTACTGATCAGGTCTGGGCCATAATCAGTTTTTTTCTCGTAAAGAGCATGTGGAACCTTTAATGGAGTGTACTCATAATTTTTTCAAAAATAGATTTTTCATTTAGGAAATTCAGCAGTTGAATACATCGAAAAACACGCTGTATGACACCATCCACAGGTGTAGTGCACACCTTGGTTTAATTCGTAAATTAAAAGAATAACCAGTGCAAATGTACACCATTTATTGATGAAACCATAGAAGAGCTTTGTTGTGACAGGGTGTTTAAACAGATCTCATAAGGTTGAACTACCAAGACAAGATTCTGTAACTAGCGCAACTGAAAGATTCAGCAATGAAATACATTTATCGATATTTTTCAGAGTTTTCTGTTGCTGAGCTTCTCCTGCGACAGAAAACTCCGAAAAGTATCGATTGGGGTGTTATATCGGTTTGAATTGAGACGATTTCACGACCAAAAATATTCTGATTCAACTAGTATATTCTTACGATAAAATATCGACAAATATCGATCCGAAAAACATCGATTGGGGTGATTTATTGGTTGGAATTAAGACGTGTTCATGATCTAGAATATTATGATTTAACTTGCATATTTTTACGTTGCAAGCTAGTATCGACAAAGATCGATACACACTACACTTTGTATGTGGCTATAAAGTATCTATCCATAAACGCTTCTTTTCAGCGAGATAAAACTCGAAGAAATATCGCTCGAAGTGATACATGGATTTTAAATTGCAACATGTGACTCCGGTAGAATGCATCGCGGTGGGGCCCTAGGTATCAGGCGCCCAGGAGTGAAGCAGTCGATCCTAGAAAAGTGCATCTTGCAACGCACCTGAGTTTAGGAGAGGGGAAGGGCATTGCACGTAATTTAGGGGATGGGGAGGTAAGCGCGGAGTTATGCAACGCTCGTATCTTCGAGTGCATCTATCTTGTAGACAGGGGTTGAATTTTGACGCAACCCCTTGGAAGAGACTCCCCTCAGACTTTTTGGAGCGAATCTTAGGACCGCTTTAATAAGCAATCCTTAGGCTCAGTTCCAACGTGGAACTTATTCGATCAACTATATTTAATTCAATTAAAAGTAGCTCGATTAAACAGTCCAAAGATAGAAAAATAAATCAAAGTGATAGAACACTTTTCTGCCTGGCAAATTTTGCTTTAAACTAATGTTGATTTGAAACTCTGGCTTAGTTTTAAGAAAATTTAAACCACATTTTGCAAGTAGAAACTACTTTTTCTTGCTCATTTATGAAAGCTCTTATCCGCCTAAGGCAACGAATGGCTCAATGTACTCTTCTTAAACCGAGCCCGTAACAGCAGCTCCTCTTGCATAATAGAGTCCGTATATTTCGAGTCAAAGGAAAACACTAGGTCTCTCAAGTAGGTTTATCACTTGTTTTTTTATCCCTCTACTGTGATTCAAGTTTGAATAAAAGTGTCCTATTGTGGCAGCTTTGTGCTCATCTCGAGGAGATTTCAACATGCATCGAAAAATTAGCGGTTTTCGTCATATTTAGGACTAAAATAGGATAAAACTCCATGTATTTTACGCATTTTTTCTGAGGAATGAACGCGGATATGTCGCATTTTCTATCACTTGTAAAGTTCGCTTTGCCACTTGAAAAGGTTGAAATTAATGGATATAACTATTTGCGCTCCATGGATGCACCTGTTGCATGTTGCATCATCAAAAATGAAGGCGCAATGGCTTTTGCTAACAACCTTCGTATACACTCCGCTCAATGGGGATTTTCGAAAATAAGACGAGGCCCGATTTCAATCTCCCTTTCACCTCTTACCGAGGCGACCCACGCAAGGAACGAACGGTCCGGCCTTTTCTCCGAAGAGCGTCGTTATGTCTAGGAGGTTCGACCGGGTTCTCTTAAGTGAAAATGCCGTATCCGGATTCCAACGTTGCCAAATTCCTTCTTTGAAAACGTTGATTTTTGAAAAGATTTATAAATATTTTCCCTTGGATTTCTCAGATGTTCTAGATTAAATTACGAACGAAATTCTTTAAAAAATTGGACTAGAAATATTCACAAATTTTCCTGAAAATTCGTGATTTACACTGAAAAAAAAATCTCGGCGTATTTACAAAGAAAAGGGTAAAATTACCAAGAATTCAGGGTTCTATTTGATCCCAGTTTTTTCTTGGTAAAATTACCATTTATGGAATTGGTAATTTTACTGGACCTTGGTAAAAACGCCAATATTTTTTATCGACTGTGGTAGAATTACCGAGATAAAATGGCAAAGTTACCGGAATTGATTACCAATAAAAGAGGTATTCTTACCTGAAAAAACAGTAAAAATACCGGTTTGTAGGTAAGCTTACCAGTCTGTCTTAGTAAAATTACCAATAATTGGTAAAAAAAGTGAGATAGTAAAGGTACCAACGGACCGTGGTAAAAACGCCGGAGAATTTTTTTTCAGTGTAGAAATTCACATTTCCTGAAAATCGTGATTTGGAGGAAATTTGGCAACGCCTGATGGCTTATACGGCGTTCTTACTGAGCTAGGTAGTGTTTTGATCCGGTCGTTGGTTTTAACGCGCTCCCGGATTCCACGTTCCCGGAGGAATTTCGCTAATTCACTTCGGCGCACCTGAGCGGCCGAGATGAGATCCGAGATTAGATCTCATCGATGCCCCCGAGGAATCCGGCGTTGTGCGAAAACAGCGAACGTGCGCGGTGTTCCTGTTGGGTGTTACGCGGTTCTCGCCCGGAGGGGCCGCCGGGCCGGATGGGCACCGAGAACCGAATCCGAGGCCCACGCCCCGGACCGTTCGGAGGGCCCATTAATCCCCGATTCCCCGGCCACCGAAAGCTGTGAAATAGATGTCAACCACGGCTGCCGATATCACACGAATTCCGAATTTGTCAGGGCTGGATCGTAATCGAAACGAGACCGAATTTCGGTAGGGGTGAAAAGTGGTTTAGTGGAAATGGACTTCTAGACAATGGGCCTGCAAACTTCAGCTAGAGAAAAAATAAGGGTTGTTTTTTTTAAGGTTTTTTTTTCATATTATGAGGAGAATTTTGAAAGAGAAGTATGATGATAATTCGTTGTTGGACGAATTCGGACTTGCAAGGTATTGAAAATTCTAGAGCTCATTGTAACAACATACAATACTTCGTAAATTTTTAAAATTTGACTATTTGCTCAAGAAATTGTAAAAATGTCTGATTTGACGGTTTGCTTGCGACAGAGACACCAAGGCTGAAAAAAATTTCCCCTTTTTCCCTTTCGACGTTTCTTCTTAGCCATTAATCTCAGGATGTCTTCTGTACGCAAAAGTACGGATACACTGAAAAAGCAGGGATTTTGGAAGGTAGGTACGGATTTTCCGTGAAAAGACACGGAAATTGGAGATTTTAGTGATAAATTCCGAAAAGTAGCTTTGGGGGTATGCAATTGTCATTTACCTATTAACTTCCCAGTTCGATTCCTCGAGAGTTGTTCGGTTTATTCCTTGATCAGTCCATCACTCCACTTTCTCAATCCGAATACAGTTAAAAATGGTGTGGGATGTAGGTAGTAAAAGTAAGGAAAAGGTAAGGCAAAATCAAGGATTTTCAAGAATCGCCAACAAAATGAATTTTCGGTAAAGTAAGGAAAAAGCGAGGTATACGCTCACTGGAAAAAAACACATTGGATCTATAGGGTCCGGACTCTTAAAAACATCGACAAGAAAAAATACTCCTGATTCAATCAGATTTAAGCTTAAATCAAGAACCAATCCTCTTAATTTGAGCGGATTTCCTTTTGATTTAAGCAAAAATCTGATTGAATCAAGAGTTCTTTTTCTTGTCAATGTTTTCTAGAGTCTGGACTCTAGATCCAATGTGTTTTTTTTTCCCCCAGTGTTCTGAAGAAGGAAGAAATTTGAATGTCAGGGTACCAACAGACACCCTGAATTTCTTCTTCTTGACTCTCCTTCGGCCACCCTAAAATTCCAAAACCCTGCACAGTTGGGCAGCGCCGGGTGTCACCGGGCGGGGAATTCGTCAGGGGCCGCGGCGCGGCGCGAATCCAGCGGCAAAGGCCCGGCGCAGCGAGGGAAGGAAGCCGAGGTGAGATGAGGTGAGGCCCAGGTAAAGGGCCCGGGGGTCGAAACAGGAAGACCCCATGCCGCGAATCTGACCATTACCTCCCGGGCCCGGGGAGGCTCCGTCATTTATTCGTGTCACCGCCCCAAGGTAGGCCCGCGTCCCTGGATGCTGGAACCGTTTCCGTTTTTTATTTCGGGTCGGCCCGTGAAATGCCGAGCTGCCTGCCGCGATCGCGACCCCCCGACCGCCACCAAGTTTCCCCCGAAAATCACCGATTTGAGCTCGGCAAGAACGTTTTGCCGCAATCACACGCTGAATGTGGGAGCTGAATGTGGCTTGAATGTGGAAGTCATCGGCCCGGTGCCTGAATTTTGTGCGTGCACCAACGGTTCTCAGCAACCATCGGACCGATTTTGAATTTTTTTTAACTATTCGAGTAGATTTGATACACATCTGGATGAAAATAACTTGAATTTGCTAAATTTCAGCCGTTGGGCGATGACTGTTGACTTCCACATTCAGCTGCTAAATTCAGCGTGTGATTGCAGCATATCATAAAGCGAACTCAATTTAAAGTTCAATTTAAATCTCTTAGGGAAGTTCTGTCCCGATTTGTCTCATCCATCACCAACAGGGTGGCCAAGACGTACGAAAGAAATGCAAGACTGGAAATTTCAGTGAAATATTTCATGTATTTGCTCCCTATCTTTGTATGGAGAGTTTGTATTGATGTAGAGGTGGACTCTCAGGGTAGCGTGGGATATCCCCTCCATTTTGGCCTCAACTTGAGAGCTTTGACGTGGAGTTGATTTCAGAGAAAACCAGTGGCACCATCGTGTTTCTCGCAAACTTTTATTACACAAGAATCAATAGTCAAATCGCAAATTCCTCACACATGCAACATGTCTATTACGCCGTTCGATTGTTTGGACAATTTTTTTCATATCATCGGAAAAAAAATTTGGCAACGTTCAAATGGTCAAACCCGGCATTTTTCCTGAACACGGCGAAATCGAAACTAACTTCCTCACGTGATCCGACAGACCTGCTGGTTGGCACTTTCAGGGTTCCACTCCCGCATTCCTCGGCCAGAAAATCAATTTCTAATTTTCTGGATTACTCCAACCCCCCCACCCTTTGCCCTTGCTTCCCACTGCTCCCTCGATTCATCTTTACACCTTTTCCGTCCCCCTAGATTCCCGTGGGGACGCTTAAATGATGCCTACGTCATCTTTTTTTTACACACGAACAAACGCCAGTTTTTATTTGTTTCCTTAAATCTTATTTTACTACCTATGGGTTTGTTCTACCTCTGCGAAAGGGGAAGTTAATCTTGTGAATGAGACAGAAATTGTTTCCACCGTTCATTTGCCAACACTGAAAGAAAATTGAAGTTGATTGAACATCCTGGATGTAAATAAAGTGTGCGAGAACTTACAAAATGCTGAATTAACTCCTACAGCAGTAATTTTAGCAATGACAAGATGTAAAACTAACTGCCGTAGTGGGTAATTTAGCATTTTGTGAGTTCTTGCACACTTTTTTTACATGCAGAATACTAAATCAACTTCACCTTTTTTTCGGTGAAAGCTCACAAGATTGTTTCAGGCTTCTTTCTAATTACCACGTACTATCGAAATCATAAGTATCACCAACATTTTTGAAAATATGAATTTTTGATACTATCACAATAAAAATTGATGATTTGTCATCTAGTATTCATTAAAATGTTTCCTCCATCTATTCATAGTACTTTTCATACACTTACCGTTGAAGTCTTATCAAGCAAGGTTTTTCAGTTTTGACTCGTAAATTGAAGAATTTTGAATTGAATTGAAAAATTGTGAATTGAATTGAAAACTTTTGAATTGAATAGAAAAATTTTCTTTTCTTCAATAAAAAAATTAGGTGTAAATTAAAATTCTAGTTGTATAGTCTCATCAACCAAGGTTTTTCATTCTCAACTCGTAATTTGAAGAATCCTCCTCTTCCAAACTGCCTACCCCCCCCCCCCTCCCACCGTCAGAACCCGGGTGATCCTGGATTTCATTGAGGATTCCAGGGCTGGCCGGTGTCAATGCGCGCTTTTCACGGACCTAACGAGCCCCGTGTCCAATCAATCCAAGTCCCTCCTCTCCGGGCCTTTGTTTTATTTGATTTACTTTTTCTCTCGCTCGCGACCTTTCCCGCCTTTGTTCCGCGGAATCGGAATCCGGGGCGACCGGACAGGTGTGCGAGGCGAGGTGGGCCCCGAGGTGAGAACACCTTCGTCGTCGTGATTGATTTCATCCGACCCACGCCGCACGCCGCGCCGCACCGCGTCGAGCAACACATTTTGTGAGAACGCCCTCTTCGGAGGGAATATAGTGATCCCTTAAACGAGAGCCATGGTGTCTAGAACCCGGGAAAATTGGGAATCTCCGGCATTCATCAGGGCATAAGACTATAATTATCAGGGAAATTATAAAAAAAAATTAAAAATTTCGTCACTTTATGCAATTTTGAAACTTTAAGCATACATTTCATAAAAAACAGAACCTGTATTTAAGCGCCTCCCCCCTCCAAGCCTTTTAAATTTCGTGCCTAACTAGAACCCAAAATGTCTCGTAATCCTAAGCAATTGCAGAAATTTTGCACATCTACAACTGACGGGGTTCACTACTTTAACCGTACGAGGTCCAAGTGCTTTCAATTCAAAGAAGGCATAGTATAGAATTCCTGATTTTTCATATTTTCTGATGTTTCCCTGATTCTTACGGACAAATTCCTGATGAATTCTCTGGATTTCCACTTACCATCCTGTTGATTTCCTTTAAAAAACAAGATTTTTATCAAAGTTTGTAGGAAAAGAAATTTTTTTTTTTTTTTTTTTTTTTTTTTTTTTTTTTAAGTTTTTGAAACCAACTCAATATGAAAATCAAAACATTTTAAGGACTGTTACATCTCAGAACTAAGAGAAATGAAATTCCTCGTTTTCAGCAAAAATTCTCTGATTTTCCTGGATGATAGAAACTTCGGGGGAAGGGTAGGGTGGAGGAATTGCTAAGTCAAATATGGTAAAAAAAAATTAAAGTTTCGTTATTAGCTTGTGGTAATTTTTCTTTTTCAAAGGTTGTATTAATTTGTGTCCCGCTCCAGCAGTTTAGTTGCGCAAGTCGTGTTCTACGTGAGACTTTTAAGAGGAAAAATACATAGGATGCTTAAATTTGTACCTCGTCCGCTGTTCTGTTGACCCATCGGTTTTGTGTTTAACCGTTTTTCCGGGTAGGGGTCCAGACGTTAGGGCGTACCTATATTTCCTCGTGATCCTTGCTCCTCGAATAACTCCATACTTCCCGGGGATGATGCGGAAATAGCGATACTCCCTTACGTCAGATGTGCGCCGAAATGTAACCAAATTCATTTCGCAACGGAACCCCAAGCTCAGCCGACACCGCAGCAAATCCTTATTACAAGGCAGCTTCAGAGTCACCCAACACGTGCTCACAGCCGAAACCCGTTTCTATCCGTTTTGAATCGAGCACATGCCAAAAAAAGACAAGGAAGATACACCTGAAGCCGGGTCAGCAGCGCATAGAAAACACTCAATGAGGAAATAAAATCGGCCGGATTAGCATTGTCCCGTGCGCAACTCCGAGACATTATTCTCATTCAAAAGGAACCCGCGGAGGAACCGAGGAAGTAAACACAGGCTTCCGCGTCCACCAGGAAGTGAAGGGTTGAAGGGTTGAGGGGTCCAACGGCCGAGGGACGAGCCTTTTTGCCCTTGCTGGACGGCAGCGCTAATTGTTGGCAAAATCGCGTATCTGAATAGGGGTTTCTATCGGAGTTCTGTGGTTTTGTTTGTAGGCGACAGGTAGGGCTGATGAATGCAAACGCGCTTTTGGCATGCGCCGAGAATCTGTTGGTGGACGAAGATCGACGTCGCAACGGACTCACCTGGGCTGAAAGAATGGAGAGGGAAAAGGTTTATTCTATCCCGAATTAGGTGCAGGGATTTGACGAACTCGCCCGGGTTGCTCCATGGGTGCACCGTGTAAAAAACGAGCGCGCGCGCTATTGTTCGAGCCTTTTATTTACACCTTGCGGCCGTTTGCCAGTTTTGGCGGAGAATTTGGGGATAATTTGGACTGCGTTAACCAAAATCAGTCCAAAATAAAAAAAAATTCACCTTTTTTTTCCTTGGAGGAAAATTCGAGAATATTTTGGACCGCATTAACCAAAATCAGTCCAAAATAAAAACATTGCAACTTTTGTTTATTTTCCCCCTTGGAGGATGACAATACTTCCTCTACCCTGTACACTGGAAAAAAGACACATTGGATCTAGAGTCCAGACTCTTAAAAACATCGACAAGAAAAAATACTCTTGATTCAATCAGATTTAAGCTTTAATCAAGAACCAAGCCTCTTAATTCGAGCGGACTTCCTTTTGATTGAAGCTTAAATCTGATTGAATCAAGAGTCCTTTTTCTTGTCAATGTTTTCAAGAGTCTGGACTCAAGATCCAATGTGTTTTTTTTTTTCCAGTGTGGTGACCCGAGCACGTGGTATTTTTTATAACTTGGAAGGGACTCTAGAGTAACCAACCAATCAAGAATTTGCAGGTGTCTGAAATTTGATGAATTTCGTGTTTAAGTGGAAACTACTGAGTGAACTAAACCCGAGGATACCCTTGGTTCATGAATTGACCAACTATTGGAGAAGATATGACAAAATGATCTAATCTGCTGAAATAAGTATGTGTTTAAATCGGAAATGCCGCCAGATGACGTCACTAAGCGGTGCATTTTCTCACTTTTCAATTTACGTTTATACTATTTCCCATATCAGAAAAAAATTATAAAAAATACTTTGAAATTAGTTCTTTAAGCACTATCAGATGAAGTAATAAAAATGTGCATGCAAATTCTCCATTCTCCGTATAATTCGGCAATACCGCAGTAAATTTCTCTGGATTCTGTCTTGAGCGAGTGACAAGGCCGAGGCGAATTTCTAACACTCGGAGGGATGAAGGGTTAGCCCGCGTCTTGAGTGACACCGGAGCACCGTCCCAGGATTAAAGGCGACCGCTCGCCCCTCAATTGAGCCGCGAGATACTCCACGAAATTGGTCATTGTAGAGATAGAGTGCGAGGACTCCGCAAGATTAACAGCTTTTTATTCGGCCGGAGTACGCAGGTCGCAGGTATTCCACGCTCGAGTCGCGAGCGATAGGACAAGACGGAGATTGAGTCGAATTCTTGTCCCTCCGTTGACCCATTCGACCGGAGCATTCTTTCAAAGGCTACACAAATATTTGTGTTCTGTTCCAACGGGTGCGTAACACGATTGCTTGACCGATCTTTACTGACCGTGACGCTTAGTACTGGTGGAAGAATCATAAATAATAAAAAAAAGAAAAATGATACACCAAAAAAAAAAAAAAAAAAAAAAAAAAAAAAAAAAAAAAAAAAAAAAAAGCTATTCAAGTCAGGAAGAAGACTTGGAAAACAGTAAGAAACATGGCTCGGAGTGTATGTAACAAGGTGATAAAATAGTGCTGGGTCCTTACTATTTTGCGGGGAATGTAAGGCCAAAAAGTTCAAATATTTTCAATTTGAATGAAAAAAAGTTGATAAATTTTCAATTTGAATGAAAAAAAGTTCAAACGTTTTCAATTTTTATAAAACAATGTTTATCTGTAATGAAAACCAGTACAAAACTGAGGGGGACACTGGGGACAGTGTCTAGCTCAGGCAGATGCATTGGAATATTTTTGTACTGGTAATCGTTAGAGTTCAACATTTTTTCTCTCTAATGGAAAATCGTCGAACTTTTTGGTCTTGTTTGCCCCGCAAAAAAGCATGGAGCCAGCACTATTTCATCCAGCTCTCCAGGGATTAGATGGCCTTTTTATCAAACGGTTCTCTCTACCAGAGATGAGTTCGCTGGAAGAAGCGATAACTTGAGGGTAGGAACTAAACGTTTGAATAAATACTTTAGTCCCGTATATTGAAGCAGTTTAGAAGTATTAGCCGATGCACCTTTAGCGTATTGCACTATTGCACGCTCAATCGATTCATCTCAAAAATCCAGTAAAAACACCGCATTTGAAAACTAATAAGACATCCATAAAACAAATGAAAACAAACGCAATATGACAATAGAGCAAGAGAATACGACGGCGCAATGATACAACTATTCATACTTGATGGATGTCCGTGATGCGTTTGCAAAATTGAAGGCGCGATGGCGTGAGGCGTGTACTCGCAATGCTCCGCTCCATGTTGCAAGTGAAATTTCTTCCCTGTTGAAGCGAAAATTAAAAAACTAGGCCGACTTTACATCTCTCCTATCATCGGCTGTGTTGGTCAGTTGGTCACGTAGTCCATAAAGTTTCACTAAATAAGACAAACGGAAACAAACACAATTTGGAGATAGAGCAAGGAAAAGGTAGCGCGTTTACGACGGCGCGGAGATACAACTATTCGTACTTGATGGATGTTCGTGTTGCATATGCAAAATTGAAGGCGCGACGGCGCGAGGCGTGAACTGGAAACCCCTCGCTTTGTTTTGCTAGGGAAGTTTCGCTCCCGTTTGGGAGGAAAGCTAAAAAAAACTAGGCCAGATTACGTATCTCCTATATTCGGCTGTGTTGCTCACGGCATTCTGAAAGCTCCACTACAAATGTTGTTAGAATGAACAATAAGTAGTAGTCCCCCTCAGTGTAAACTGCAAAACTGTGAAATAAAAACGTTCATATCTTCGTTATGAGATGGTTTCAGTAATTTTCGTCGTGCTGATCGTGTTCTACGTGAAATTCTGGTCAAGAAAAATTTGTATCAGATCGCTTAAATTCGTACCTTGTCTAGTGGTCCATTCCAATCTAAAATAAGATTTGTTGACCATCTGCCCGACAACATGTCGTAAAGTCCATATTGGACAACATGCCTGATTTCACTATTCGCCCGCGACAGCCGTGTCATTTGAAACATATCGTCTCCTTAAAATTATCCGAGTCCGAACATCAAAAGCGTCCTGAACATTTGGGCACTCCAGCTCCCTGCCCCCCCCTCCCCTCCCCCGCTTCCATCTGTCTTTTAAACCCCCGAGTCACAAAGGGTTGTCGCCGACGACCCACCCAACCCTCAGACTTTGATTTTTTTTCCTCCCAACTTACACTCGAGATCATCTTTTCGGTCCAGTGGCCTGTGCGCTCGGTAAGTTGGGCGCTATTCCGCCATCGCACATGAACCATCATCGCGGAGGGGGAGACGGGGTTCAAGGAGGAAGCCCAAGGACACCCGGTCGAGGATGGGGGCCCTCGCTCGCCTGTCAAGAGGACGAGGATTGGCGGGAGCATGTTGCAAGCTCGAGGGTTTGGGGTGGCCCGCCGCTCGGTGGACGCCTTTCGAACTTACCGCGCAGGGACAAGGGGGTAAAAAGTCCGTTGTTAAATGGACAGGGTTTTTGAACAAGGAATTGTGTTCATGAATTTGTTTTGTGTAGTAGGCTAATAATCAGGCATTTGGTCAAATCGTCGTCTCACTCGCACTGGAAAAAAAAAACAGAAAAAACACACACATTGATGATTTAGAGTCCAGACTCTTGAAAACATTGACAAGAAAAAATACTCTTGATTCAATCAGATTTTTGCCTAAATCAAAAGGAAATCCGCTCAAATTAAGAGGCTTGGATCTTGAATTAAGCAAAAATCCGATTGAGTCAAGAGTATTTTTTCTTGTCGATGTTTTTATGAGTCTGGACTCTAGATCCAATGTGTTTTTTCCAGTGCGCGAAGAGCGTAATTGCATTTCAATGTTCCCGAATTCCTCCTCACACATTGCATTTTTACCAAAAAATGTTGAACATTTATAATTGAACATTTCATCAATTTTTTCTCTAATCTCACACATAAATCACACAAAGATGTTTGTTTTTTTTTTCACTGTATATTCATTTAATTTGAAGCTCTCCAAGATGGAATTAAGCTTAAGGAAATAACTTAATCGCACCTGATGATTCAAATGTTTATTCACTGTGTAATCAAAAATTTTTTTTGTGTGTTTCAGGTGAGAGTTGACGCATGCATCACAGAGTGAATACTGTTCAACAGGTCAGATTTGAAATTCTATCTTTGGTCATTATTTTCAACAAAAGATCCCGCATGTGTGTATCTAAATCAGAAGTTTCGAAGTTCCTCATTCTTATGCATCTTTCCAAACCTCAACTTTATGAAGAGAATGCAATCTCACAAACTTCTGCTACAAAAATTGCCGATTAAAACTTGTCATCAACGCGTTTGCATTTGAAACAGACGCTCAGTGCAGTTAGGTAGTTAGTATATTTTGATACATTCAGCGTCACAGGCTATTAACGTCTTAACAGAGAATTTTGAAAATGGGAGTACATAAGAAAATTTAGATTTTTAAATTACGAGAGGTTGCATTCAAAAATAGCGTGCTAATGTATATAGGAACAATCTTTCCTCTTTATTCGCGTTTAAGAGATTTTATATTTCAAAACTATTGGAAGGTACTCAAATGGACGACTAGCCAAGGTGAATTTCATTATTACATCTGTTTTTTTATCAAAATTGCACGCGTAATACGATTTTTATGACAAAAAATACTGAAAGAATTCCTAACAAAGATTTTAACTTTTCTGATGCATGAATTCAAACTTCCCGCTCATTAAGAAGACCATAATCCCGTTGTTTTTGCAGTATAAGAATAAGACAACCTCTACAACGCACTGGAAAAAAAAAAACACTTTGGATGTAGAATCCAGACTCTTAAAAACATCGACAAGAAAAAGTACTCTTGATTCAATCAGAATCTAGCTTAAATCAAGAACCAAGCCTCTTAATTTGAGCGGATTTCGTTTTGATTCAAGCAAAAATCCGATTGAATCAAGAGTCCTTTTTCTTGTCAATGTTTTCGAGAGTCTGGACTCAAGATCCAATGTGTTTCTTTTCCAGTGCGGCGCTTTCATATGCATGCGTAACTTGTTTAGCTATCCATTTTAATAGCTGATAAACGATTTTTGCACAATTGTCATCGCGAAAAAAATTATGTAATTGACCTCCATTTATTTTATCATTACTTTTCATGTACCACACGATGGGGTTGTTTTCAATGCATCGCTATTTAAATAATGATGAGTGCCATAAATTGAGCCATGAGACGCCATTCAGAACACAAGTGTTGTTTTGCGAGCCAATCATCAAATCTTTTGTGTGTCCCCCTGAATGATGCACCTTACCAAACCTCGACTTCATGCAATGAACGCGACGACACGAAGACCTGCCTCAAAAATTGCTGAACAAAACTTGTTGTCATTGCATTTGCATTTCAAACTGACCCTCGATGCACCCATTCAGAACGAACGCGTCTTGTGTACATATGCAAAAACACCCTTTAAGGGTGTATGCACTTTCAAAACTAAAAAAAAATACACGAATTAAACGGCGCGACAAAAAGAACTCGGGTGTAAACAAAACGAACGAGCAAAAAGTTGATTCGGAGGCACCTGACCCGGGCCAACAAATCATAACCTAGCGCAACTTAGCATAACCTATTGAGCGTATCAATGGGAACTGCGATCCAGGGTTAGGAATGAATGGCGCGCGGAACAATGCTGAGCCATTGTGGCGCGGATCCTTTGTCCATCCTTCAATTGAACGAGCACGGTTTTATCCAGTCCATTTTTAAGCTACTTGTAACTCGTAAGGTGATGATTGACCAATATTTCCGTGTTCCATTGCCCCCCCCCCCCCCCGTCGCTGCAGCGGGCACGCCGCTCGCCGTAAAATGTGACCGCGCGTGCCCTTAGAATCGAATTTTCGGGGTGGCTTTTAAGCTAAAGATGCGCTGTCAGGGTGTCTACAAATCCGGAATTTCCGGAAAGTACGGAAACAGTACTGATGTTTTAAGGGCGGTCCGGAAGCACTGAAAAAGTACGGAATTCCGCAAGGAGGTCCGGAATTTGTTCATTCTTTGGTAATTTTTGTCGCAATTTGAGCGGGAAATTCAAATTTTTGAAAGCCGGATTTGTCAATGGTAGGCACTGAAAAAGTACTAAATTTTTCTGTTGAGAAGGTACTGAATTTCTTGGGAATGTATTGAAAAAGTACTGTAAGTCCATTTTTAAGCTACTTGTAACTCGCAAGGTAATGGTTGATCAATATTTCCGAGTTTCATTTCGGCTCCAGCACCCGGAACTTTCGGCCTCTGAGCCCGAAACGGATGGTATGCCTGTATAGCTCGTAAATTTTTTTCAGTGTAGTGACCCCGCACTAACAATCTGAGCAATGCAATCTAGTGAGTCCAAAGTTAAGTTCAGAGGTGAATACTCCTCGATGGTGATGTTCGATGAGCAACTTCTCGAACGGACCAAAAAATAAAAATAAAAACCAACGCGCCTGCAATTTTTCATGTATGCAACACGGACATCTTTAGAGCACGATAAGTTGCATTCAGAGACTTCGCACCAAGAATTTAAGCAATGTAGTCAAGAGAGTTATAGTAAAATTCAGCTGTATAACTTTGGAATTGGATCCTGGAAGGAATTACAACATTTACCACTACAAAACGTACAAAATACGGAAGAATAAATTTTATGATTTTTGACATACTTTGCTTGAGGTATTGTGAACCCACCACAACACTCGCAATGTATTTTTTTCTTTTTCGTATTTTGTATTTTTTGTGATGGTAATCTTCGTAATCCCTTTCAATGACCTATTTCCAAAGTTAGACTGCTGAATTTTACTAGAGGCTTGCAAAAATTGTAATTTTTACTATGATACAGCTTCAAATGAGGAAATATCGATAATCGAGCATTCACGCCTCGCCACTGGCCCTTATCTAACATAACCTGTGAGCTAGTCGATTTTTCGAAAATCCCTCACTTGGAAGATGGATACGGCAACGTCGGATGGATAATCCTGGAGACGAGGCTGAGGCATTGCGACACGTCAGGGGTTTTCACGAAGGGGGGGGGGGGGTCCAGGGGCCCTCGGTTTCACCTCCGCGCCGAGCGGGCTGCCAATGCCGCGACATGCCAGCGGGGTCGCGCTGAGGCCCCGACGGAAGGGACGCCTCGGTCATGAATGGGTGAGCACCGGTGTTTTGCAACCCGAGGGCCCCGCCAGGGTCGACAGGGCCGTGGCATATGGATCCGAGGAACCGGTCTCGAGGCCCGCGAACAAAGGGCCCCCAACCCCGACCGTAAATGCCCACACCCTGGCCCCAAAGCCCTGCCACGATTTTTGCGCCTCCGAGGGTTGGCCGTCGTTGTTTGTATGTTTGTTTGTTTGCGTTGTCTGGAGGCTCGGACCCTCGCCTCTTAATTTGTGCGCGAAAACCGCAAAAACTATTATTGTTCCGTCTGGCCATTGATGTAAAGGAGTTTGCTGGCTTCCGAAAATGGCGCAAGGGCTAATTGCGTCAGGTGTAATTTGAAATATATGATTGATTAATTGTAATTTAAATTGAAATTTCATTTTGCTGAAAAGTGAGGTTTTATTTTCCATGAAATTTTAACGATTTTTAGGGGCTGCGTCTGTGATCCGGTACAATTATCCGCGAATTCATAGTGAGACCTCAAAATTTAACATGTTTAACATTTTTTAAATTATTTTTTCCAAATTTTCAAAATCAAGATTTTACTGTTCTTTGCGATTAAAGCTTACTGAGTTCATTGCAGAGGTTCTAAAACATTTCATGCAAAAGACTTGCAAAGTTTCATGAAATTTTGTATCTTTGAATGTATACAGTGCACTGCAACAATATTTAACAAACACAACCCAAAAGTGGCAGGGTTAAAATTCCTTTTATTTTTACAGTAACCTGTGATTTTTATTGAATGAATTCATCATCTATTTTTTTACAGAGGAATATATCAGTAGATTCGCAGTCTAGTACAAACACCACAGACACAATTATTTTCAGTGACATCATAATAAATTGTTCTACAACACCTTGGCTGAAACCGAATAAAATATACTCTTAAAAATGGTGACGTTAAACGCAAACATCTTGTCGTACAAGAATTACCGCAGAACTGTAAAAGTTGTATGAAAGTCAAAACGCATTTAGCTCATAAGACTTTGAAACCCTCAAAATATTTTATACAGTCGACATGGTCGATTTATCATCCGTGCTGAAATTATTAGCTGTTCGAGAACCTGTGTTTCGCGTCGTCCTGAAAGCCTCGCATAAAATGACACCAATCAAGTCCTACTGAAAGATTTCGCAGCAGTGGCGTGGCGTGCTTTGCGATACATCGATCGATACGCCATTCAAACCTATGAAAAAAGATCGATTATCAGAGTGTTCGCAGCGAACACACTAGGAATCGATTCTTTACCATAGCTTTAAATAGCGAGATATCGATAATCGATCATTCACGCCACGCCACTGTTTCGCAGCTCTATTTTTTCATTCTAATCTAAACCTAGCAGGAGTAAGTTAACTGGCAAATCAGTTCTTCCCTAGCCTCAAAATAGGGAACGCCCCTGTTTCAATTCCAAGCTATTAGATTTCAATCGGTAGAGTCATCAGGACACATCAAATCATAAAGGAGGAAGGATCATACACTCTAACCCTTCTTACTGCCCCCGCGAGAGCCTTTTTCACCTTAACGCGCACCCTTTCCGCGACCCTTTCAACCTCCGATTCCGCGACCACTGCGACGCGACTTGAATCATGCGAGTTCAAGTCCGCGCTGTCGTGCTAAGGAAGAACGCCCTATGAGCCTTCAGACGTTGCCATATTTCCTTCGGCAAGAAACTAATTTACCTGGAAAATTGTAAATACTTTCCTTTAAATTTTCCAAACGATTTTGTTTGCAATTTACTCTAAAATATCTGATAGTTTCAACGAAAAATATGAACACTGGAAAAAAACACATTGGATCTAGAGTCCAGACTCTTGAAAACATTGACAATAAAAAATACTCTTGATTCAATCAGATTTTTGCTTAAATCAAAAGGAAATCCGCTCAAATTAAGAGGCTTGGTTCTTGATTTAAGCAAAAATCTGATTGAAACAAGAGTAGTTTTTCTTGTTGACGTTTTTAAGGGTCTGGACTCTAGATCCAATGTGTTTTTTTTTTCCAGTGCAGAACTCTCTTCAAAAATTCATGTTTTATCCGGGGAAATTTGGCAACTCTGAAATGTACATACGACGTTTTTTCTTAGCAAGGACCAGACCGAAAGTTGAAGGTAACGGAGGAGCGGAATGCACTCTACTTTCAGCGGGGAGGCGGTCTAACTACCACTCGCACGAGGGTTGAGGGAGAGGGGTGGCATATTTTGAATCGTGGGAAGCCAGAATCATTGCGCGAGGCGAATGGAACCCAAATGAATTGATTTTCCCACGTGTGGGTTCCGGGCTTGAATTTTTAGGGAATCGCCCCACTTCTGCTTATAATGGCCCCAGTCCTTCGTTCTTCGATATCTAATCCGAGCCAATTCTAAAAAAGTCACTGAAAACCCTGCAAAGACAGGGCACTTTACTGGGGAACCATTCATCTCCTTTCTCTGGTCCTGACACAATTTAATTTTTAATTAAATGAAATTTATAATTTACATTTAATTTTTTTCATAATTTTTTGTTTTAGCTTTTATACGATCAATCGACAAAAACTAAACTTTCTGCCTGTAACTTTTCAAATCGCTAATATTTATTTTATTTCAAATCGCTTTTTTATCGCTAATCTTAAGAGTCTTCGCGCTGAAATTGTCTGACAAGAAACACTTTTATGAGAAATGTTCCGAGGGCCTCCGGGGGGAAAACAGTAAAATGCCATGGAAATGTTAGAGAATTTTACGTTCAAAAACCCTGAAAAGTCATGAAGAAGTCACGGAGTATTGAGATCCAGGGAAACTTGTTAAACAGATAATTCAATGAGAGTAATAATAGAGCAACACAAATTTTGCACAGTAAAAGAGGAAAACTAAACGAGTCAATTGACATTTTTATCCTTCAGTATATGTTTCTTTTTAATTGCCCCGGAATTTTTTCCTTTACTTAACAATTTCAGATCTCAATGCGGGGAAAAATTGGGTTTATAATAGACGTGTCGGTTGAGGGATAATTTGATAATCCAAGTTTCACTGTATGAAGGGCTCTATTTTGTATTCATTATTCATCTCATTATTTTTATCAATCATTCGTAAGAAGAATAAATATTAAACATTTCAAATCATGTGTAATTTATTTACCATTTACATTTCACTCTGATGAATAGTAATTCGAAGGCTCGCCAGGTAGATGCGGCCCCTTAAATTTGCAATCGGGCGTATTTATGCCAAAAAGAACTATTTGCATAGGGTATGCATGCAAGATGGTTCCTTTCAGCATAAGTACGTCCAATTGAAAGACGTGTCATCAAACTTGGCACATTCATGTATCGCGCACCGGATTACTTTGTGTAACAATTGAAAAAGTTTTTACCGCCGACGCATTACGGCTCGCTGGTTTGTCGTAGCGGTTCTAATTAAAATTATCAACCTTTTTTTAAAATTATTTTTGTTTTCCGAAGATTTTCTCGACTTTTAAAAACTTTCTCCAATTTGTCGTAATTTTTAAAGATTTTTTATCTTTCCTTTCAAACTTCGTGATTTTTTTCTTTCAAATATATTGTTTTACGGAGAGGAAAGAAAAACATTCATCAATACATTTTTCTCAAAATAAAAGTAAAAAAAGATTCCTTTCAAGCAAATACTTTTTCTCTCGACTCAAGTCAACCATTTTTTAGTGAGTTTCAAAGCTTGAGGATACAAAAAACTGGATAAAAACTACAGTGGAAGAGGATGAGGATCCATATGAAGTGCGATGTGTATGCATCACTCAAACGCCTCCCTTGGAGCAAACCAGCGGCGTAGATCTCCGATAACGAGGACGACTTGCGAGGCACCCTGTACAAATATATATCACCCCTATACGTATAAATCTCAGAAAACGGCCAGGTGTGCACTGCTACCTTCGCGACCGTTTCTACTTGGATTTCGCCCCCCTCCGCCCCTCAACCCCCCTCGCCACTTATCCCTCGCCCCCCACCCCGCGCGCGCGGGTTGCGGGTTTCCTGTCAGCGTAATATATGTGCTCCGCGTTCCCAGGCAGGGAGCCCCTCCCCGAGGGCGGATCCAACAATGCCCTCATCTCGAAAAACTTAGCGAGTCCTACCTCACGTTATGTATATATAAGCTATACGTTTTGTATATATAAGCTATGTATTTATATATATAACCTATTTGTTTTACCCGTCCGGCGTTGCGATTCACCCCGGGGTTCGACACGAATCGAGGGGGGTTTCGGGTGGATTTGGCAACGTCGCTTCGGCTTAAATCTGGTCCTGGCACCGATGAGTCTTCCTGTCGGGATTTTTTTTTCTGGTCGCTGGATCCGTAATGGGGCTCCTTCCTCCTGTCATGTTTATTAATGTCGGATCTGGACCCCGATCTGTTTGTTTTCTCCTCCCAGTTCGACCGAAAAATGGTATCGCCTCACAAAATGGCTGTTTTACCGCTGAAAATGAAGGGCTTATCAGCTGCTCTAACGAGTGGTGTCGTTGTTTTTACGCGTTTGCGTGTTTACGGGGAAATTTGAAATTTTGAGTGTGGGCTCAGCCATTGAGGGATTCTAATTGTCATGAGTTTTTTTCATCTATGTACACGGTTTTGAAATAATTTGGATACTTTTCGAAAAAGTGACATAATGGAATGATGAAAAAAATAAGGCATCATAATAGAGGTTTTTTCATGAGTATTTCACGTAAAACACGGTGAACACACCGCAACATTTCAACTTAAACTATTACGTAATATAAAATAAGATTTAGTAGAAAAAATTGACCCGCAATTTAAGATATTCCAAGGAAGCTTTTTCAGTGATATTTATGGATATTTTATTTCAGGAAAAAACTATAGGGTTGTTGAAGGAATCAACATTTTCTGTATTCGTCTATTCAAATTGTCTGCTTTTTATAAAACCAAAGTTTTATTAAACCGAAGAAGACAGTAGATATATTTCGGTGTCCTTTGCGATTAAATACAGTGTTTGGTGTAGTTTGGTTTTTTGGTCATAAAAAAAGGAAAGGAAAAATGAGCCCACTGGCGTGTCTCTTGGGACCTTTTATTGAATTTACAAATGATATATGTATTTTCAGCGCAACACTTTGTTGTGGTAGGGAGCTTTGAGTCGTGATATAAAGGGTCAAATGAAACACTCTACTAACTATTTGTATCCAATAATGAGCAATAAAAATTTATTGTTTTATATTAAAATTTATCATCAAGGAAAAATAATATAATAAATCAGCTAGTAAAGTTTTAAGCAATGCCCTGTGAAGTATGATCAGTAGACAACACGAGACACGAGGTCTTCGAGTAGATCATCATTCCTGCACCTGATCTTGGGTCATTTTATCAATTTCAAATTTATTGAACGAAATTGTTTTATCATCCTCATTGCTTCTCAAAATGAATGAAGATGTGTTTTGGCATTCCGCTCGAGGATCCCTTCGAATCTCGGGGTAGCCCAGAATCAGTCGCTCACAAATAGTTTTTTTTTACCCTCGTCGAAAATCAGTGACACGCGGATCGCCGCCTCCGTAATGGATGTCCTCCTCCAGAGTCGTCGAAATGTAAAATCTGGAGGTCCGAAGAATAAGAATAAAAAAAAGGAAGGAAGAATGAAGGGGAGCGTAGTTCCTTCCCTTTCGATTTCGAAACGGGGGCCGATAAATTACATATTTTTAAATTTTATGACTGTAAACATCGTTTTCTCGACGTGGAATACCGGCTGTTATGATACGAAAATAGCCCGTCCATAATTTATGATTTGAACGGCGGCTCTCCACCGCTCATATTTATGAAAGCCAGCAGCGGTGGCGTTATTTATTTAGGCCCGAAAACCGAGCTCCATGGGTTTTTTGTGACAAGCGACAAGGAAGCGAGCCTTTGGCTACCTTGATTCCATTTTTTTCCACCCCGCCCTGATTTATAGATTCTGAGCCTCCATCGCCCCTCCAATTTCGCGACTCCGTGAAGTCATTCCGCCCCGTTTAAGAAAAAACGCCGTATGTGTATTCCGATGTTGCCAAAATTTCCATGATTTAATATTATTTGGACGAATTTTAGCTTCCTTGACCAGCCTTTAATTTCCTCTCGTGTTTCGTGTTTCCAGTTGCAAACGAAAAAATATTCTTACTTGAACTTTTGTGAATGTATTCATAAATTACTCAGTTAGTTCGAAAACACACCAACTCGGAAAAAAACAATTGTTTAGGAAACACCTAAAACTGGGCAGCGACCGAAGAAGTTAGTTTAAGAAAAAGCTTTTTGGTGCCAAAGGAAAAGTACTCAGAGACTTTGTAAAACACCAAGTCGAAATCGATACACCAATTTTGATGACAGAGGATTAAGCGTTTAAAAATTTCCGAGTCGGTGTGTTTTCGTTCTCACCGACTTTCAGATACGGATTTTCATAGTCTGTCCAAAAAAATTTATATTTTTCGACCTGAATAACGCTTGAATATTTATATAACTTGTTGATACATGGCATACTGAACCGAAAAAAGAAAACCGCAAGATCGGATGGTCACCCGTTTCCCTTGAAATGGCCAAAAATTGGTACTTCCAATGAAATACTTTGATTTTTCCCTTCTCCCGTCGCTATTTCGAGCACTTCCGATTGCAATTTCGAAATTTCCTTTTGCGTGCAGATGCTTCTATCCATGAGTGTTACAAAAGCGTAAAAAAGTGAAAATCGAAAAAAACCCGAGTTGGTGTGTTTTCGAACTCACTGATTCAAATTAGATTACATTTTGCAATAAGGAACCACTATCTCTGGCTCTTCCACAAAAGCGCTCCGTTTCGCGTAAAGAAACCAATAGCACACATGTTCTTCTCTGAAATGAGCCAGAAATATTGGCTCCTTTTTGCCAAATGTGGTCCAATTGTAATCTGTAGTACATTTAAAGTGACTATTAAATCACTGTTTTTTTCTTCTTTTTTTTCTTAAACAAAACACCGAAAACGTTTAATATTCGCCCTGAAAAGGAAAACGCCGTGTGTAAATTCTAAAGTTGCCATAATTTCCTTGATGAAATATGAATTGGATGGATTTGGTCAAGATCAGCTCAACTACACCAGACGTGTTACCTTTATTTTATTCTCGAGTTTTGTGTTTCCAATTGAAAGCGAAACAACATTCTTGCTTGAATTTTTGTGAACTTTCTTCTTTTAATCTGCCGTAAACTTACAGTAAGTTTCAAAACGTCGTTTTTTTTCTCTTGGACTAAAAATCGTTGGACTTTCGGGGAAAATCGTGAGGAGTAAATTTTGCACTCGCATTTAAACTTTTTCGGATTCAAGGACTTTAGAGCGAACAACTTCTCGTCTAAATAAAAGCATTTCCATGATCTTTATTGTTGAAGAGTCGGAAATGTTTAAAAACTTGAAAATTTCGAGAATTTCAAGAAAACATGAAAAGCAAATTCCCAAGTTTTTTTTAAAAAAAATCCTATTTAATTGGAAGACATTTGGCAACTTCCCAAATTTAATACTACGCTTTTTACGGCAGTAGATGAATGTGTCACCGAAAGCACATTATTGCCTTCTTTATATTAGGTTGAAGATTTACCGGAGCAAAAAACCAAGATGAACTATTGGGCTCCTCGTAGGAACAATGAACATTAATTATATTTATTATCGCATGAAAGACGGATATAAAATAAAACCCTCCTCTTCCCACCGTTTGGTTTTTAAGTAAGTCAATGCTTGATTGGTTTGTAACAAAAACTAATCAGGTATATTATTGAATCCCTCCGATGAAGATTGTTTTACAGTATGATGCCATTGTTCTGGTTTATGATTTCACTGATTCTTTTTGTTCAGTGGTGATTCTTGAAAGTTGGTAATAATATTTTTCTTCCATTGAAATGTAAGCGAAACAATCGATTTTAGTGAGGCAGCTTGCCTTGCCTCTCCTTAAATCAATTGTTTTAATGGATTTAAGTAGAGCAAAAATAGTGCTGCTCAATTTCTCTGCTTCTCTGTTTTTATTCCGAATGGACACTAAGACAAGGTACAATAAAAAAAACAAAAAGCGGGTAACAAGGCTTTTAACATTGTCTTTTTATTGTATATCTTGTCACGGTCTGCAGAGCATCTATATTATACTTAAGCCAAGGCACGAATTCATAAATTTTGATACTTGCTTTTTCAACCAAATCTCCCGATTTGCACATGGAAAATTGCTGCATGTAAATCTTATCCAAGATATTAACGTTTTTAAAAGTGCATTCAATCAAACTTTTTGTACGTGAAAAACCATAATCTGATTGATTTAAATTGCACACTAAATCGTTACTGTGTTTATCTTTTCAGTATTTAAATATGACGACCTCGACAACGACACTTCGGCTCAGCCATTAAGTCATTTAAGTGCACAATTCGATTCGATTAGACTATGGTTTTTCATATTAGCAGGGAATGCAAATGTGTCGTAACCAATACAAGGTGGCAAAATTTCATGAAAAATAAAATCTTAAAATTTCACGTGAAATGTTTCATGAAATTTCAGAAATTTTTTAAAGATAGTGCTAAATACCGGTTCCTATTCATGTTTCGGAAAATGTAAAACTTGTGACTTTCTTCCATTTTTGTGTGTTTGAGTGCGAGTTGCATACTCTAGCTCCTGAAAAAAATGAAATCTTTCACAACCGCGTAAAATTTCATGAAATATTTCACTGAAATTTCCAATCTTTCACTTCTTTATTTTGTTTCATGCCACTTTGAACTAATGTCAAATAAAAGCGTAAACATCACTGGAAAAGAAAAACACATTGGATCTGGAGTCCAGGCTCTTAAAAACATCGACAAGAAAAAATACTCTTGATTCAATCAGATTTAAGCTTAAATCAACAACCTAGCTTCTTAATTTGAGCGGATTTCCTTTTGATTTAAGCTTAGATCTGATTGAATCAAGAGTATTTTTTCTTGTCAATGTTTTCAAGAGTCTGGACTCTAGAATCTAGATCCAATGTGTTTTTTTCCAGTAATCTTGGTTTCAAGTTATCATCAGTACTTTTTGTTGCATCACTCGTGTTCTCTTCGAAATTGTTATGCAGAAGCTTATATCAGAGTGCTGAAATGTGTAGCTTGTCTAATGTCTATCAATCCGATTTTAGGTTTTAATAATTTCAATGACTGAAAAAATTAATTCTGCTAACTGCTGGCAGCCATGTGTATAGATAGCAGTCCGGGCTCACGATCGTCTTTGTGCACCTTTTTAATTATGCTCTCGAGAAGAGAGAGCACTTTTGGGTGAATGTAACTTATTTCCGGGGGTGAAATGCAATTACAGTCGCATTTTGAGCTGAACAACTTGAATAAATGAGCGAATTATTGCAATGTAAGACGATGCAGCAACCGGCGGCAAACAACGCGTTAAGTGCGCGAGGAACAGGGCTCTGTCGCGGAGAAAGAGAGCTAACCATCTCGGATTAGCTGCGGCCAAAATTTCAATAGACTTTTTGACGTGCGACCGAAAAGAGCAGTAACAACCAATTTTTTTAAGTCGAGGGTCTTATTCGTAGTTGTTGTTCGTAGTAAAGTTTGTCAAAAGCACTAGTTACCTCAATTATTAAGCGCCTTCAAATCCAGCGATACTCTCCGCTTTGCCAGAGAGTTAGTTTAGTTGCCTATCCGAGCCAGCGCAATGGAGGTCACTGATTGCACTCGATACTCGCGGGTGTACTACCTGATACCGTGAATTTAAGACGTAAACCATGTCTGTTTGAATTCCTTGCATAATCATTTTCACTTTCTATCTCGTTTCTTTATCTCGTAATTTGTACACATTCATGTTGAACACACATAGATTGCAATTTGTTGGCGGTTGACAATGGAGATGTTGCATGTGTGAGGAATTTGCGATTTGACTGTTGATTCTTATGCAAAAGTTCGTGAGAAACACGATGGTGCCACTGGTTTTCTCTGAAATCAACTCCCAAGCTCAAAAAAGCTCTCAAGTTGCGGCCAAAATGGAGGGGATATCCCACGCTATCCCGAGAGTCCACGTCTACATCAAGACAAACTCTCCATGCAAAGATAGGGAGTAAATACATTGACAGGGCTGCCACTTTATTTGGAGACTCCAAAACTGAAAACACGGCAACCCCGCTAATGTATTTGCTCTCTATCTTTGCTCCCTATCTCTCCATGGAGAGTTCGTCTTGATGTAGACGTGGACTCTCAGGATAGCGTGGGATATCCCCTCCATTTTGGCCTCAACTTGAGAGCTGTTTTTGAGCTTGGGAGTTGATTTCAGAGAAAACCAGTGGCACCATCGTGTTTCTCGCGAACTTTTACGTTAGAATCAATAGTCAAATCGAAAATTCCTCACACATGCAACATCTCCATTCTGTACCCTATCGGATCCTCCCCTATCCCTGTTGGCATAAAATTGGCATCGGAGCGTCTACATTGCGGGGGGACGTTTTCCTTCCGAAGACGACCGGAATCAGAAGAGGGGACCCGGGAAAACGGGCGGGGGGCAAAAGGGGGGCAAAAACAAGGCGAAGCGCAGGTTAATTGAGCAGAAAATCGAGCGGAGCTGGCACGAGCCCCGAGTGAAAAGCGAAAAAGACGCCGGGAATCAACCGAGTGCCGGGATAATAAGGCTGATAATGACATTAGCCCGGGTTGATAATGGCATAATAAGCGAATACCTGTTAACATAATAACCATATTTAAAATACCATAATAAATATGCACGCGGAGAGCCCCGGCTGAAAAGGCATTCGTTTGGAGGGCTTCATTCAGATGATTCACTTGTTGCTGACTTTTTATGAATGACCCTGATTGTCCCGGCCACAGTAGCACCTTGCCCGGGATCCCGCGTCTCGCATTGTGCTTTCCCTTTATGCCCGCGCCATTATCCGCGAATCATAGAAATCCGGCCCTTTTAATTCCGCGCCCCCCCCCCCTCTCCCCCCGGCCCCGGTACCCGTCCCCATTCAAGACGGAGCCCCCATTCACCGACTCGAGCTCTTCTTTTCACTCGCGACTCTTTCTTACCGGTTTCTATTAAAAGTTAGTCGTATGTATCAATACTTAAACGGCGCTAAGGGCCCGGTCGCGTGCCGGGTCCCGGGGAATCCTCCCCCCCCCCCCCCAGGTACCCTGCAACTTGGAGTTTACCCGTTCCCGCTCGATCTGCTCGAGTGCCCCTCGCGTAATTTTCTTTTCGGACCGACCCCGAATGCATCGGTCGCTTGCGGGGTTGCTACGGTTGGGAAAGTCCGGGGAAATTCAGAAAATGTACGTACATAGTCGAGGATTTGTTTTTGGAGAATCACAGTGCTCCCATTTTACGGCACCGAAGATTCCGATTTTCGACAGTCTTGGGGAAACAAACGTAATGCGCCTGGATCAATTACCTTTAAAGATCGTCTTTGATAAAAAAAAATCATCAAATTTGTCCAGTATTTATCAAATTTGGTCAAATAGTAGATCAAACTGACAACAATACCCAAAATTCTGAGATCATTCGAAAAAAGTTGGGTACCTCTAAAGATCGTCTTTGATAAAAAGAATCATCTAATGTATCCAGTATTTATCATTTGGTCAAATAATAGATCAAACTGACAACAATACACAAAATTCTGAGATCATTTTTTAAAAAGTTGGGAATTCCGAGATATTCTGGGAATTTTAAAAATTCGGAGTTACGTTCCGAAAAATTGCAAAATTTCCGAATTTTTGAATGAATATATACTGTAACTAAAAATTAGTGAAATTTTGGACACAAATTGTACAATGATACCCTCGTAAACTGAATACACTTTTCGCCTCATGTGACTCAGGTGGAAACGAGGACACGCCTTTACGCAAGACGAGCAACGATCCGTCCAAAAATTAAACCCAGCGACCTGAAAAAAAAAATGAGGGATTCTGGACAAACGTGGCGCCTATAAAGATGTGTGCTCCCAACGAAAGTTCCTTTCCTACCTTTAAAAATTCCTCGGAGATTTTAGGTGGCTCCTAAATTAGGTCTCTCCACCGAATGACTCCTCATATTTCGGGATGAAGTAAGTTCATAGCGTTGTTAGAGATTTTGTCTCCATAGAGGAGTAAACGAAAGGCCAGGAAATGTTCAATTTTCTCTGAACCTGCAACTCTGGCAATAAAAAAATCCTCCACGAGATACCACGAATAAGTCCTCAAAGTTCAAATACGCAGTCTGTTAAGGAGACGCTACCCCGTCGGTGCATCTCACCGCATTCAGCAAGGACAGGGAAAGTAATTAATTCGGCTTTTTGTCTTCAAGGGCGTCCCCCATTCCTCCCTCCCCCGCGAAGGGGGGCGGGCGCAGAGCCAGTTACGCTGTTTGATTACGCTATTCGCTACCTTCTCCTTCAATTGCCCCCCCCCCCCCTCACGGGGTCGACCGATTCCGCTAACGAAGAGCAATTACTCATTTTTATCCGCGCGGGTTTTTAATTGGTATTAATGCGCTTTTTCCTGCACAGCGTTGCCAATTTTTGCGCGGAACTCGCTCAGCGTCTCGAGGGAAACGCACGAATCGGCAATGACGCCGCGGGCGGTGGTAAGAGCGACGGAGCGTTGAGGGTTGCGGATCCATTATCCGAAGGCGCCAGCGTGGATACCATCGCATGGTCGATGAAAGACACGCACTCTCTGATTTTTATTGACTGGGGGGGCCTTTCTCGACATTTGTTCGCGCATAATTTCCACTTATCCTATTTGTTGTGGGGAGGGGGAAGGGGGGTTTCGTCACACATTGACGTCATTAGCAATGTCATTGAGGACGTCCGATATTGAGGAAGGTGTTGGAGTGTCACTAATTTAAGTACCTTTTTCGCGTGTTCTTATCATTAGCGGCTTTGAGTGGTATTCTCTATTTCTATTCACCGTTGAAAAATATATTTTTTTATAATTATTATCTGTGACGTATATTATTTTATTTCTACACTCGTATCTATTCATCATCAAATGAACACCCATACGCAGAAGGTGTTGAAATGTCACTAATATAAGAGTCTTCAATTGCTTATAATTTATTAATAAATGAGCATCTCTATACATGGGAGGTGTTGAAATGTCACTAATCTTAGGGGTTTCAGTACTTCTAAGGTTTTATTTAGTACGTGCTTCAGTTTCCCTAGTTTTTGTATCAGGTGTGTTTGTGTATAGTTGTATAAAAAGGCAAACATAAATCAGTAGAGAGAGGTTTTCATTCTACGCGAATGGTGTTAATTCAGTTCGTCGACAACACTCTCATCTTATTTAAATGACGCTGCAAGTTTGGTGTCTTTTTCATATTTTTATAGGCATCAGATATGTGAAAGGATGGAATAATATTTGCATTGTGCATTTGTTTCATGTTAATTACAACGGAAGCTCGGATTCTTAAAGTTTCGCCAGGGAAAATATTGCGTTTCTGTTATGAACGAAATGAATTTTTTTAAATTAAACGTTATTTTTTATGGCATGAGGTGATTTCATTAAATGTACATCAAAATGTACTTGAAAAATAGACGCGAGTATATTACCTATTGAATTTCATTAGAAATATTATTCACCGAAACCTATGAGTTTAATGAGATTACGTTGAAAATACACACTGATCGACAAGAAAAAATACTCTTGATTCAGTCAGATTTAAGCTTAAATCAAGAACCAAGAATCTTAATTTGAGCGGATTTCCTTTTGATTTAAGCTTAAATCTGATTGAATCAAGAGTCCTTTTTCTTGTCAATGTTTCCAAGAGTCTGGACTCTAGATCCAATGTGTTTTTTTTTTCCAGTGCAGGAAAACGTAAGTTAATTTCCCTAGATGAGTCCGATATGATTCCAGAAGTAAGTTTCTTCGATAGTTCAAATGGAAAACACGTATGGCGATTACTATACATTGCATAATATGCGCCGTTATTACGTTTTCCAAAACGAAAGCAAGTGGACGTTATTGCTCGAAATATTTTAACCAAATATTCTTTTCTAGGTGAAACAAAATTAGTAATAATTCTCAAAATTATATTTACATTACTTCTCCCCGAGAAAAAAGAACGCGACAAGAGACTAAATACACTGAAAATTGAGACCTCACGTTTCCATGCATCGTCAATGTATGCGAAGGGGACATGAATGCGATTCATACGAGATCGAAACGCGTTATGAGTGGAGTGTTGCAAATTGCCGCACCATCATTCTTGAGGCGCCAGCTTGTCGGTTCATCTTTCTACAGCGTACTAGCTGTCGAATTACCTTCCGTTCGACTAGCTCGTTTTTAACTGAATTCAACGTATACTCCGTTTTCTGCGTAAACTGAAAAGTTCCTTCGATCATTGTGCCGTCAACAATTCTGATTTTAAAACAGTATAAAGTAGTATACACTGTACCAAACATCATCAAGGCTTATTTAGTTTTAACGGAAAAGAGATATATGTTTTTCACGCACATACTCGTGTCAGGCGCTAAATTCTAAATTCAACTGAAATAAATCAAGGCACATTTAAAGTTTTAACAGAAAAGAGTTTTAAAGTTTTTCACTCGCATACCACCCAGAGTCAGTGAAAAAAAGAAACTTTGAGTTCACATTTGAAAAACTACGGATTAGCCGGAATTGAACGTATTTCTGTCAAACGGAACTATGTGTATTATAACGTGAGCCTTGTTACGCATGTATTCTTGTGGGTTCCAGGGCTCATGTCTCAATGTATGTAGTTCCGTTTGATAGAAATAGTTCCAATTAGCCTATCTACAGTACCTTATTTTTAAGGGTGTTTCATGGCTTTAACGGATACTAAGCAACCCTAAAGCTTAAAACTTTGAGAGTTTATCCTTCATATTACAGGATAAATTCATAGAAAGTTTAAAAGTGCTGATCATATTAGTTTTCTGTTAAAAGTAACAAAATATCGAAGATAATTAGGCAACTTTTTATGCACTTAGACTTCGGTTAAAGCCGTCCAATTTATATGTTTCTCATAGGTTTACCGTTTTGATTTGCAAGAGTAAACTTGCAGAGATATTGCAAGTGTAAACTTATCTGAAACAGGGTTTAAAACCCTTTGTATATCTGTCATAACCTGTTCCGTTATTCTGTGTTTCAGGTGTGTGATTCTTGTCCCCTATAGTGAGATTAAATATGAAGGTTTCACGGTGCTTTCTGTGAGTATATCACCTTTTTCCAATTGGTGCTCAATTGATTGTAACACCTTAGAGGCAGCAAGCCGGAAGATCCCTATTGAACTTCCACAGCTTTGTTTCCCTCACGAAAAAACCTACCTGTGATTCAATGTTGCCACATTTTCCATCTAAATTTCATTTTTATGAGGAGAATCTTGGGCATTTCTGAATTAAGATTTTACTGAATTTTCTTCTGATCTAATATAAAAATCAGAAAAATGTTAAACAAAAATTTCACTTCCGCATTTTTGTAAATATCTGATTTGTTTTAGTCAATTCCGCAACCTTGGAATTGTTTAAGATAAGTTCAGATTTCATCTGGGTAAATACGATTTTATCAGCAGAATGTAACGTGTTTTGAAAATATAGCTGAAAATCGATTATCACAAAACGATACCACGTATCTTCGTTTGTGACGTTGTAGACTTCCTGTTATACTTCATGATTTCCTTGAAAAACCAGGCAACGTAATTCATTCACAACTCCCTTGATTTTTTTCTGCGTCAACAAAATATTCCATAGCAATTTCAATCTATAAATTTGAAAAAATGAAATAGAAGCGGAAGTTTTGAAACGTCGCAATTGAAATACGCGGTTCCGCTCTTTATTTTATTTATTTTTATTTTTCAATATTGATCGAGAGACTCCGACTGAGGTACTGATCGACTTGAGCAATGCAGATAGGAAAAGTGTATACGACGACATAGATTTCAGTTAATGAATTTCAGTTTAGTACTAAACTTCTAGGAATTCATTTAGGCTGTAGAAAGATTTTTAATCAAAAATTTTATGAGGAAGAAAAAAAACGCTGAAAAGTTTAGTTATCCTTTGCCATCGAAATCGCTCAAAAATAATTTTCCCCCGAAAATGTGACCATGTTCTTTCCTGTTAGACTTGATCAACTGATCTCTGAACTTTTCGCCACTGAGCTCTGTTTTCCCGTGGGCGGTGACAGGTAATCAATTAAAAGCACCCTGTCGGTGCTCACGGGTACAATCGTGATGGTTTTCGAGATCCGATGCTTATCCCGTGGCATGGCTTCGAAGATGACGACCAACGGTGATGAGTGACGCGGACGTTTGATGCGTTTCGACAGTGTTTGATTTGATTTTGATTCAATACTCTGTCTTGTTGTATCGATCTCGAATGACCTCCGTCGATATACCCTATCTCCTCAATGTAATTAATCGATCAAGTTCAATCGATAATCGATTCTTGCGGACCACCGGCCTCTTCAGCCCGAAATGCGGCGTCACGCTCACACCGTACAACGCTCATCGGTGTTTCGCGGCGAACCTCATCGCTGTAGCATCGAGGGACCAGCGCCTAGAATGTTGAATCGATATCGAACTATCTTGATCGATAAATACCATTTCTAAACTAGGGATTTATCGATCGAGGTCGACCAGCATCGATGCGATGATTGACCAGCTGAAACTTTTGACTAATCTCAATCCAATGGGTCAAAACGGAGTCCGGATCGAACCCCGCAAGAATTCTTCCTAAATATTGAAAATTCAAAAAATCTCACTATGTTAAAACAATCTAAGACAAATTTTATGCCCATGGCGGTATCTTTGTTCTAATTGAATTAGCCAATCAGGAGACGTCTCGGCGAAAGCTAAGGGGACATCATTAGGAAATCCCGCTGATAAAGTCATCATGACTTTTCTCATTACTTCATGTCCCAGTTATCGTGGTTTTGTTGTGACGTCATACTGTCTTTTCAAATGACGTTATCGTCGCTGTTTTCGTTCTAATTGATCAATTAATAAACCGAAAATCCCCTCTCAAAATTGAATTTTCAAAAAATCATAGATCCCATTCCTGAAAAGAAAATTCGGTCATTCGAGCCGAATGTTCGGTGTCCCATATCGCCGCAAATATTCGGTTTGTCAAACTGAACTTTCGGTTCGAGTAATCGAACGTTCGCGCGAAGATTTGTTTGTCAGTCCACTATACCGCACAAGTTCGGTCACACGAACCAAAAGCTCAGTTTGACAAACCGAAAATTCAGTTTGACGATCCGACAATTCAGTTTGACGAACCGAATTAGTTGGAATAATATGGGACACTGAACTTCGGTACATACGGCCGAACTTTTTTTTTCAGTGAGCATTCCAATCATCCTTCAAAATTCTCGTTGCTTAACTCCACTGAAAAAAAAACACATTGGATCTAGAGTCCAGACTCTTAAAAACATCGACAAGAAAAAGTACTTTTGATTTAATCAGAATCTAGCTTAAATGAAGAACCAAACCTCTTAATTTAAGCGGATTTCGTTTTGATTCAAGCAAAAGTCCAATTGAATCAAGAGTAATTTTTCTTGTCAATGTTTTCAAGAGTCTGGACTCTAGATCCAATGTGTTTTTTTCCAGTGATCCTTCAAAATCCTCGTCCCTTGACTCCCTTAAAATCCTGAATTTTTCAAGATTATTTTGGCGAGAGAAAACCCGGAAAAGTGGGTTATCTATCCTCTTTGTTTCTCCCTTTCCCCCTCACCCTCCCTGGACGGGCGACACCCCGTCTTCCGTATCCGAGTCGTCCATACTAATTATCCCTCGGGGCACACGTGCAGCGGGCACCGGGAGCCGGGCGTTTCCGGCCGGGGAGGAATGGAGGCCGCGCCATCGTCATCGCCATCGCGGAGGGAGTCGCACCGGGCCAGGAGCCGGATTTCCTCGAATAAAAACCCGAGGAATAAATTATCCGAGGACCCCGCGCCCGCGCCGACCTCGCAATTTGCTTTAATAAGCACGTTTCCAAACGGCCCCGTCCCGCGTCGCGTAGCCCGCCCGAGGACGTCACGCCGACGTCGGGGGACGGACCACGGACCCCTCCCCCTCTCACCGCCTCTCAGTCGACAGGATGATCCCATGCTTCATACGTCATTTTCTTTCGCGTGCAGTGCAGATCGACCAAATGGAGCGAATATCACACTGGAAGAAAAAAAAAAAAAACCACATTTGATCTAGAGTCCAGACTCTTCAAAACATTGACAAGAAAAAATACTCTTGATTCAATCCGATTTAAGCTTAAATCAAGAACCAAGCCTCTTAATTTGAGCGGATTTCCTTTTGATTTAAGCAAAAATCTGATTGAATCAAGAGTCCATTTTCTTCTCAATGTTTTCAAGAGTCTGGACTCTAGATCCAATGCGTTTTTTTCCAGTGTGGAGTGAATTCGACGGTTAAACTCCACACGGAGAAAAAAACCTCAGCCCAAAAACCCAAAGTTTAGGTCATATGGATCTCTGAAGTTTTCGGATTGAGCATCTGAACTCTTTAGGTCCAGCTGTCGAGGTTCGGATCACACATCTGAAACTTCAGTTCTTACCACTGGAAAAAAAAAACACATTGGATCTAGAGTCCAGACTCTTGAAAACATTGACAAGAAAATGGACTCCTGATACGATCAGATTTAAGCGTAAATCAAAAGGAAATCCGCTCAAATTAAGAGGCTTGGTTCTTGATTTAAGCTTAAATCTGATTGAATCAGGAGTATTTTTTCTTGTCCATGTTTTTAAGAGTCTGGACTCTAGATCCAATGTGTTTTTTTTTTTTTTTTTTTTTTTTTCCAGTGCATCTGAAGTACTTCAGATGTGAGAACCGAAGTTTTTCGGATGTGAAAACCGAAGCACTTCAGATGTAAGAACTGAAGTTTCAGATGTGTGATCCGAACCTCGATAGCTAGATCTAAAGTGTTCAGATGCTCAATCCGAAAACTTCAGAGATCCATATGACCTAAACTTCGGGTCCCATGCACGCACGAAGTTTTTTTCTATGTGCATGCCTCGCACAGTTATCTAGAGTATCTATGTAGGGAGAGTATGAGGACATGTCGGAATTTGGAGTTCAAAGGGGCATGCAAGTATTACGTAACGCTTTCCCCAGATTTTTTACCCCTACTATCCTGGAAAAAAACTCTGGTTGTAGAAACCGTGCTCACGGGCTGTATAGACATACCATCCGCGTTCCGGGCATAGCACCCGAAACAATAGAAGCTATGGCTCTTGCACCCGGAACTTTCGGCTCTGAGCCCGGAACGGACTGTATGTCTATATATAGCCCGTGACTTTTTTTTAGGGCGAAAATCGGCAACTCCCGTGGGGGCTTGACCGGGCGGCCCGACGCCGAAGTTGAAGTTGAAGTCCGCTCGCGAGGGCACCAGTGACAGCCGCGACGTGCATCTCCTCGCTCGGAGGAAAACCTCGGCAACCCGAAATTATAGCTTTTTAAGTGGGTAATGATTGGGTACGTTGTTGTGGCCGCGTTGCCTAGCAGCCCTCAGCCGCGCGCCACCCCGCGCAACGCCCTCTCGCCCCCCCCCCCCCCCCAGCCCAGCCGAAGAGCCTGGTAATGGCGGGAAATGTATCGAACTTCGATGTATACGAGACCGTCTGCGGGAATAGGGATATAAGTGCACAAAAACCGATGATTATAGTGTAGAGGAGTAATTGGACTGCACTTTGTAATAAGGAAATAAAATTTCTAGCTCATCTGTAGAAGCACCGATCTGCAGAGGGAAACTAAAAGCCAGACGTTGTTTCTAAAATGAACCAGAATTTGTAGTTCCGAATTGAAAAATGGGGTCCAATTATTCACGAACGTATGGACTACATTTTGCAATTAGGAATTGCACTATCTGGCTCGTTTCAGAAAAAGACATGTGGCACTACTGCCGTACTAAGGAAAGACGCCGTATGAGCCATCAGGCGCCGCCAAATTTCGTTGGACAAATCACGCATTTTCAGGAAAATTTATGAATATTTGTCCTTGAATTTTTCGCAGGATTTCGCTCGTGATTTGATCTAAAAATTCTGCAAATTTCAAGGAAAAGTATTCGTAACTATCTTCAAAAAAATATTTTCGAAGAAGAAATTTGGCAACATTCGAATGCTTTCACGGCGTTTTTACTGAGAACGGCTGATCAGTTCCCAAGCGAGTGCACAAAAAATCGATCTTATGAATTAGATTATAGTGCAGAGGAGTATTTCACGAACATTTGGCCTTTTGCAATCATAAGAACTGCACTCAGTCTCATTTTAGAAACAACATATGTGAAATTAGCCCCCCCCCCCCCTCCTGAGAGCCTGGTAATGGCGGGCACTGTATCAAACTTCGATGTATACGGGACCGTCTACGGGAATTATGTGCACAAACATCGATGTTGAGAATCAGATTTAAAGTGAGTAAGCGATTTTTCAGTTCACGAACAATCTGACTACATTTAGCAATTATAGGAAGTGCACTATCTTGCTTATTTTGGAAACGCCTTATACGCTGTATTAGTTTCCCAATAAAGATAGGTGCTTTTATGGATGAGCTGAAGATTAGAATTCATCATTGCAAAATGACGTCCGTCTGCGGCTTTCGCGTGATGTATTCTGAATGTCATCGATAAATTTTTGATTAATTTTAACCACTAAGTGGATTTTTCCGGAAAAATTAGAATTTCAGTCTCTAGGTCAAGAAATGTTCCTGCCGATAATCATCTACGCACTGGAAAAAAAAACACATCGGATCTAGAGTCCAGACTCTAAAAAACATCGACAAGAAAAAGTACTCTTGATTCAATCAGAATCTAGCCTAAATCAAGAACCAAGCCTCTTAATTAAAGCGGATTTCCTTTTGATTCAAGCAAAAATCCGATTGAATCAAGAGTATTTTTTCATGTCAATGTTTTCAAGAGTCTGGACTCTACATCCAATGTGTCTTTTTCCAGTGCAAAATCCTTAGATTAAAGTCTGAAGTGTACTGTTCCCATTTCGAATAACCAATTTAAATCGATCGATATCCAGGGCTCATCGGAAAACCGCTGTACTAAAAGAAAACAGTGTGTCTGGGTGGTGAGAAATTTTCACAATAAAAAACTAATTTTTTATGCCCAAATAAAGAAAAAAAAAAAAAAAAAAAAAAAAAAAAATATGAAAGGATTGAGTATTTTCCTCGTAACTATTCAGGGAATTTTATTCCCTATTTATTTTATGGTGGGTTACCGGAGCGTGTCTGTCCAAAAATCACAATTTCAAGGAAATAACATCCAAAATCCTAATTTTCCATGTTCGAGGCACGAAATCGCCCACTTGTATTGCTTTTTTTACGCCGAATATCGTCAGAGGAATTGGCAGAGTTGAAATTTTGATACGGCGATCTTTTTTCGAAGGGTTGCAGCACGAGTATGTACCAAAAGTGTCGAAGCGTAACTTATTTACGGATTTCAAATGTTTTTTGTGAACCTAGATTTGGGAAAAAATACTCCCTCGACTGGAAGGTTGCCTCACACAGTTCCGCTCAATTCGTACATTTTTTGCCCGAAATCTCCTCTCCTTTTTTGCGGTTTCCTTTTCAGTGCAGTGGCGTGCTTTGCGATGTATCGATTGATCTGTCATTTAAACCTATGGAAAAGGATCGATTAACAGGGTGTTCGCAACGAACACCTTAATAATCGATTCTTACCATGACTTCGAATGGGGAACCATCGATAGTTGATAATTCACGTCCCGCCGTCGGTCCTTTTCCTTGTACCGGTGCTATTTTTATCAGACGCTGTCGGTTTACACGCGCAAGCACCTTATAGAGTTGTCAACAGATTTTGTGTGTGAAGCTTTTCGTGACGAGGAAAAAAGGTACTTAAAATGAAGCGATGTCAACTCGATATTCACGGTCTTTTGTGTGGATTAATTTTTTTTGCGTCTTCTGAATTTTTGTGACGCGGTTACTCGCACGCAGGATAATTTTGATAGGCCTCGTTGACGGATAAGCACCACATGTTCCTCTCCGCCGAATGTAGAAAAACATGTTCACCTTTTGTCTATTTATTGTCAACGATTTGTACGAGGGTGTTTTATTGGCTCGTGTGAATGTGCTCGCTGAGCTAAGTTTACGGTGTTTTCCATAGTATTTTTCCTTTCATAGGGTGCCGAAGAATCACAAATTTAAAAGTAGGAAAATTTACCTGTGACATCATAGATTGGTGTTTTCCATTGGAACAATTTTATCTCTACGAATACAGTCTTCAGATTTATTTAAAATTTGTCTCTCTATTTGGAATTGCTCTATTTCCATGTCGTGTCAGCTCCGTTCACTGGTAAAAAAAAACCTCTTGGACCAATGCCGCGGTGCATTGACTTAAGAGTGCAGTTCACTGAAAAAAAAGTAGTTAGCGTTGAGAACTAATTTGGTAAGTTCTCGCCAAGTAGAATCAAAATTAGGCTTCAGAACTAATTTATTGTACTGAAGCACCAATCAATTCGCTTCATACGCTGACTTCACTTTACTAGAGCGCGAACCAGAATTGGAAAACAGCACTAGCTGTAAAATTAGCGCTGTGGTAAGACAAATTCACCTTCGGGTCAAACTAATTCGCCCTCAACGCTAACTGCCACATTGTCCGTTACATTTATTTAGTTTCAAAAAAGTGGCGTCGGTACAACAGCCTCAATCGCGTCAGCTCGTGAAAATCAATTAAAATGTGAAATTTCGGGCTCGTTTGACAATGTAAATACTCCCGGTATGATTTATAGTGTCCTCTCTTTCTTGAAAACGTTCGAAAGCAACATAAATAAACCTGTTAAGGTTAGAAATCGTCTGTTCGATTCAAAACGTAAACAAGCATGATATTCGTTGGAGTCGTCAATCTTCTGTATTAAATTGCGATTAAAGCGTTCCGCGTTCAGTTTATAGTTTACGAAAACCTGTGAACTTACTGCTTACTTCTATAGTTCGTGTTCTCCCGTAATTTCAAAAGAATATCTCAAGTGTTCGGACGAGATATGTTTATTCAGTGTGAACATTCGCTACCGTTTCATGTGTGAGTGTGTGTCTCTCTAAAGGATAATTCTGTCTACTTGCACGTACCTATGGGATATTCCTTTCCTCTGTCGTTCATTTGGAACCGGTCAGTTTATTTTTACCTCTCATCTTTTAAGAAATCTTCTTTTCCTGAAAGTATTGTCCAGTTATCATTCGCTAAGCCGTTTTCTCCTCTCTCAGTTTTGAGGTTAGGTTGACCCAACCCTACCGAATGCGAATTAGAGTAGCGGAATTAGTTTCCAGCACTAATAGTGGTTAGTGTACAGAAACCAAAAATCATGTGTGTCCAAATCACACAATTTGAGTTAGTGTATAGAAACCATTTTTAGTCATCTGACGCTAACTCATTTTTTTCAGTGTTTCTTGTCGCCGGATTTAAGAGTCTTGAACTCTTGTTTCAAGCGGATTTTGCAGTGATTCAATTCAAAATCCGCTTGAAACAAGAGTCCAGACTCTTAAATCCGGCGACGAGAAACTGCACTCTTGAACCAAGAGGTTTTTTTTTTTTTTTTTTTTTACCAGTGTTTGTATTATTTGTTTTGATGATTCGAGGGCTATGTGAGCAACACAGATAACAATCGGGCCTAGTTTTTGACTTTTCTCACGAATCTGAACGACACATCATTTTGGATGCGTGTAATGGAGCACTGCGAGTTCAGGCCTCGCGCCATTGCGCCTTTAGTGTTCCAGACGCAACACGGACATCCATCAAACACGAGTAGTTGTATCTCTGCGCCGTAATAGTATGTTGCACGGCGGAGACCTAAAATATAGGAGCCAATCAGAAATGGATTTCCTACGTCTTAACTCTCCGAGTTAAGGGATCCTAACCCTGTCTAGTGTCCATTCGCCAATACTCAATTTTAATATATTTTGGATTGGTCTCTTCCTGTGGTTACGTTTAGAAATGATATCATTTTTGAGAGAAATTACTGGCAACCATGCCTCGACTCGAGTCACTGTTCGTTTTTGCCTCGCACCGTCAGGTTATTGATAATGATGACGTGGCTGAAAAAGTGTTTTTTGAGACGTCAGACAGGTCTTGCTGGAAACCGGTTGCGCAGGGGGCTGATCCGATCCGGTCGCCACTGTATACCTATGTGGCATGGTCTAGGGCGTGCAAAACATAGCCTTTGGAAGGTACATTTGCGGTGCGCACTGACCACTTTACGAGTTACGATTTAAGTGTTCGGATGCACGATATCTCTTCAAAATTTTACGTAAATGTATTGTGCGCAACGAAAATTACTGGAATCAACTCCTAAATGAGATATTAACGTTTCTAGTTTATACTGGCTTTACTCTGGCATTTTCCACGTCTCCAAGAATATGTCGGAAAATTGATTGAATTTGAGAGAACGGTACAAATATAATGATAGTATTTTGAAAAAAGACCTAAGTGGAATGGACCACTAGACAAAGTATTACGAATTCAAGCACTTTGTCACATGATTTTCTTGAAAATATCAAGTAGAACACGATTTCTTCAACAAAAATGACTCAATGGAAAAATAAAACACATTGGATCTAGAGTCCAGACTCTTGGAAACATTGACAAGAAAAAGGACTCTTGATTCAATCAGATTTAAGCTTAAATCATAAGGAAATCCGCTCAAATTAAGATGCTTGGTTCTTGATTTAAGCTTAAGTCTGATTGAATCTAGTGTGATTTTTCTTGTCGATGTTTTTAAGTGTCTGGACTCTAGATCCAATGTGTTTTAAGCGTGCCAGTAGGGCTCGCTTTTTGAAATCACTCGGATGTACCATAGTACAGCACACCGATCAACCAATGCTATTCAACGGGCCGTCCAAATATTTTTTTCCTCGGACCCGTTTTCTTGTCTTTGAACCATTATACTGTCAAGCCCTGATGGTCTCTTACCAAAAAACCGAATGAACTGCTAATTGGGAACCCTTGAGAACATTTTCCTGTCAAAACCGTATTATTTCATTTGACAAAAACCTCATAGAAGCTTTCTTACGCTCGGAGGACTCAACTCTAGAACCTTCTTTCCCGCCAAAACTGTTTAGCCAATGAGCGTCTTGCACTGCAAGTGCAATCTGTGATGAGCCTCGTGACTCTTTATACCATGTACTAACCGTGGCCCCTGCAGAAATCCACTCAAACCACTGCAGTTATCTCCCGATATAGCTTTGGGTGTCAGGTTTCGAGCAAGGCAATAAAAGACGGCGAGGAGAGGGTCGCCTCGTCGAACCTATTATCTTCCACGCCCGATTAACCATTCACCGTGACGCCAGGATCCACCAAATTTTCACAAAAATTGTTTTCCGTCTATTTAGCGAGTTTTTCCTTACTTTCCGTTAAAGTACAAATAAAAAGAGACCTCATTTGTAAAAATCGGCCGAATAGGAGAGAAGTTACAGTTCGAAATCCAAAGAGATTAACTCAACGCGATTTCGATGCACGGCAGTTCGCCCAAATCACGGTCGTGCGAAATGCCGCATATCAGCTTAAAATCAAGATAATTGGACGGAATCTTTAAAATCAATTTACATTCAACGTTCATGAATCAATATTTTCTCCCAAATTTAGCAAAAAGTACCAATTGATGCAAATAACAAAGACGTGAAAATAGTAGGTATGTGTCCAACATTTTAGTTATTCGGCACGCTTTTCCAACATATTCATGTTGGATTTTTCTGCTTGTTTTTTTTCCAGTGAGTAACGTTTAGCGCGCGATTTTACTCCCGTAGACTTTTTAGTCCAGGTGCCTGGTAACTCTACCTGGAATTTTGGGTACACAGCGATTTTTTGGCTTACTTTATGTTTTTTGGGTCGCTGAATCCGAATCTGAAGTTTCCTACCGCGTATTTGGTGAGCATTTTCCGCCATTGTGAAAAAATGGCCTAAAAAGGCCTTTTTTTACGGTTTTTTTTATACAGCGGCTACGCATGAGAAAAAATCCCGGACTTACAATTAGCTAATGTTTTGAATAGCTGACAAAATTTGGAAGAAAATGGTATATGAATATGCCAGGTTTGCTCAAAAATTGAGGAACCTCGGATCTCGGAACTTTGGAACGCTTCGTAACTTAGCTGACCGCGGCGGGCCGGATCGCGCGTTGACGGGTGCGCCGCGAAAACGTGAATGGGCGCGATGTTCACGATGCTGAATCTTCCTCAATTTTTAAGCAAACCTAGCATATGTATACACCATTTTCTTCCAAATTTTGTCAGCTATTCAAAACATTAGCGAAATCCGGGATTTTTTCTCATGCGTAGCCACTACATTAAAAAAAAACCGCAAAAAAAGCCCTTTTAGGTCATTTTTTAAAATGGCGGAAAATGCTCACCAGATACGCGGTAGGAAACTTCAGATTTGGATTCAGCGACCTAAAAAACATGAAGTAAGCCAAAAAAATCGCTGTGTACCCAAAATTCCAGGTAGCCTCATTTTTAGCTACCAGGCGCCTGGACTATTTGTTTTTTCACAAGCGGGAGGTCTGAAGTTACGCCTTGAAAAACGTGTCATATCTCAGCTAGGAGTTAATCCCAGTCATTTCCGATGAGAAAATCGTATTTTAAGTGAAATTTTGAAGAGAGATCATGTAACAGAATGCTTAAATTCGTACCTTGCACAGTGGCTCATTGCACTTAGGTCTAGTTTAGATTTTTACCGCTAGCTCAAGCGGCAGATACACTTTTGAGTAACAAGCACTTGTTTGAAATAAAAACCAATGGGAAACTAGAATTTCCATAGCTCGACGTAGAACTGTCGAAATCCTCCTTGCTCATTGGTACTTTTAACAAGCGCTTGTAACTCACCGGTGTATCTGAGCCTTCGAATTCCATGCATTTTGCACTTAGATCTTTTTTCAAAACACTATTGTTAGCTATGTACCACTCTCTTAAGCGGCAGATACACTTGCGAGTAACAAGTCCTTGTTTGAAGTTAAACACCAATAGGAATCCAGAATTTCGATAGCTCGACGTAGAACTATCGAAATCCTCCTTGCTCATTGGTACTTTCAACGAGCGCTTGTAACTCGCAGGTGTATCTGAGCCTTCAAAGTCCGTCCATTTTCCGACGTATTCTCGGGGACGCGGAAAATTCCGAAGTGGAGCAATCAGCCATCGATTCTTAGCCTTGTTTCACACCAGGACGAAAGTAACACACGAGCGAAGCATCCTGATGAAAAAAAGGGGCGGGGGAAGGAACGAGGGTGGAATTCGTTTGGACCGATGAAGGGAAGAGGTGCCCCTCGATGTAAGCACCGGAAGGTGGGAAACGGCGAAAGATCGTCGCTCCCCTGACGTAAAGACGTATCTCAATTGTCGCGTGAGCCCTGTACTCTGTTTACGTCTACGCTTTCCAAGGCTCATTCGAAGATAAAGATAATCCCTGATGGAGAGCGACGAGATGACCGCCCCTTGTCCCTACGAGCAGAGGAGCAGGATATTTGACGAATATGATTGCTATTCGCCGGACGACGCTAGGGGTGGGGGAGGGGGGGTTGACGCTTCATTAGGACCACCACTGAATTATCGACGTGGCCAAACTTTCGGAGAAAAATCAGCTTTCATTTTTTTGTATAAAAGAACTGGCCGTTTTGCACTCGTAAAAGGAGCCAGTAGGGTGCGGCTTATTTGAATCAGTGAGATCGAAAACACACCAACTCGGTAACTCGAAAATGCTCAATTTTCATTAAAGACGGTCAATATTTATAAAGGTCATTAAAGTTAGCGCATCTGTTCCAACTTGGACCTTTAAAATGTCCTTAAGTGCTTGTATTTCGGCAGCAAAAATCTTTTTATTAGACTAATTTCTTCATCTACCGTGCAGTTTTATGTGTGTCTTGATTTCTTTCATTTTTTCGCGTTGTTGTGTTTTTGTTCCCACTGATTCATTTGAGTATAAGTCTGCAATTTTATGACGGCTCGTCGTCAATCAGCTCCATTTTCTTCCATTTTTTCATTAACTTAAAAACTTTCAGCCGTCCCCTTAGTAAATCTCATTTACAATTTGTGTAACTTACTTAACTCTAGTCTTGACCTAATGGCAAAAAACTAATTTTTCAATGTCAGGTTCTATTTCATGAGAAAACTTACCAAACTTCGAATTTTGAATTTTTTGAGAGTTGAAATTTTGATGAGCGAGTTCTCTCGTCTCAGCGATGTTCATCTTCCTCGGGGAACTTAAAGAAACGTGTCCACGTAGAATACAGCTGAGTGCTTCACTAATACGAACATGTTAGAGCTTTCCCGTTTGTTTTTTTCTCTTTTTTGACCCTATTCTACGCCCACTTGGCATTGGGCACGGGGTTCGAAGACACTGGGTGGACGTTGAGCTCCGTCGGTGCATACTAATTCTCTCCTGTCGTGGGCTACGCGGGAGAAAGCCCAAAGCTCAAAGTTGAGAAGAGAGATCTCCGACTTGGAGGTCTCGCGGACTCGCTTCACCACCGGCACCTGGAGGCTTCCCCTGCATACTGATCCAGGCCCACCGCGTCCTCACTGAAAAAAAAAAAAATCTCTGTGTATTTACTAAGAAAAGGGTAAAATTACCAAGAATTCAGGGATCTATTTGATCCCAGTTTTTTCTTGGTAAAAGTACCATTTATGGAATTGGTAATTTTACCGAGAAATCTCGTTAAAATTATTGAACTTTCTCGGTAGTTTTACTGGACCTTGGTAAAAACGCCAATATTTTTTATCGACTGTGGTAGAATTACCGAGATAAAATAGCAAAGTTACCGGGAATTGATTTCCAATAAAAGTGGTATTCTTACCTGAAAGAAACAGTAAAAATACCGGTTTTTAGGTAAGTTTACCGGTCTGTCTTGGTAAAATTACCAATAATTGGTAAAAAAAAAGTGAGAACGCCGTATGAACCTTTAGGCGATGTCAAAATACCTTCGATAAAACACAAATTTCCTGGTACACTTATGAATATTTTCCCTCCAATTTTTCAGATAATTTTGTTCGCAATTTTACCTAAAGTTACAGAAAATTTCAAGGAAAAATATTCATAACTTTCCTTAAAAATAAGCATTTTATTGAAGGAAATTTCGCAACTTTAAAGCAAGCTACGAGCAAAATTACCTGAGAAATTAGGAGAAAAATATTCAAAAATATTCCTGAAAATTAGTGAGTTGTCAGAGGAAATTTGGCAACGCCTAAAGGCTCTTACGACGTTCTTCCTTAGCACGGCAGCGATCTCTTGCAATTCCATCCGAGTGAGATAAAAAATCTGACACAGTGCCCCTCTCTCCACTCCAAACCATCAATAAACCTCAGCTAGCTTTTCTCCTGGAAGAAAAATAAAAATATTATTTTTACAGTTCCTCTCCAGACGGGCCAGGGCTTTCAAGGGTTGTCTTACGAAATGATGTTTCCATGTTCCAAGACCGCGACGGGAAAGGGTTGGACCACGATTGCCGAACTGTGCGGTGAAAGCGCGTTCTTCAATATTAGATTTTATGCAGGAAAAAGCTTTTATTAAGGACAATCCGGCCATCATCATTCCACTAGGTTGCCAGATTCTGTGATGGAATATGCATTTTTTCAGTTGAGTTTTTCCAGGGGAAAACGCTTATTTTTAGCACGATCTAGCTAGCACTCGGTTCCTCAAAATAGTTGCAAAATTGTGCGGTAAAGTATACACGGTAAAAATGAACTTGCTGATTCAACAATTAAATTGCTAAAAAAAAGTGACTGCAATATTTCTAGGTTTCACAACACAAAAATGCTACTTTAAACACTAATGTAAGCTAATTTAACCACGAAGGTGGTTGAAGTAGCATTTTTGTGTTGTGAAGTTTACATTGAAATATTGCGGTCAGTTTTTTTAGCAATTGAATTGTTAAATCAGCAATTTAATTTTTTCCGTGATGCACATTTTACATTGAATGGTATGTCAGAGATGCATTATTTCATGAAACTTCATAAAATGACATTTTTAAAACTTCGGTTATGGACTCACTGTGGCACGAAACAGTGAAATCTCCATTTTAAAAGTTCGGAAAAAAAACTCTGGTTTTAACGATACATTTTGACTCTAAACTGAATCATTTTCAGTCGGAAAATAAATTAAAAAATTTAAAAAAATGGAAGAAAAAACCTGAGACCTACATGTTGGTGGCCGGGATCCGAGAAATACAAACGGAAAGAACTGATCAATTCCCTGAGTATCAGGGAATAGGCATGGCCGTAGAATTCTAGACACCACGCTTTCACGACACAATCTCAGTAACTTGGCATGCTTTGCGGTATATCGATCGTGGTTGCCAGATTGTGCAGTGGTGAGGCGTGAATGATCGATTATCGATATTTTCCCATTCAAACCTATGGAAAAGCATCTGTAAACAGGGTGTTCGCGAAGAACACCTTGATAATCGATTCTTTACCATAGCTTCAAATGGGAAAATATCGATAATCGATAATTCACGCCTCACCACTGCACAGGGTGTCTACAAGTTCGGAATTTCCGGAAAGTCCGGAAATAGCACTGATTTTGAAAGCGCGGTCCGGAAGTACAGAAAATGTGCGGAAATTCCGCTATAAGGTCCGGAATTTTTCATTTTTGTCGCAATTTGAAAGAGAAATTAAAATGTTGGAAATTTTTTGAATTTCGTCATAAATGGAGGTACTGAAAAAGTACTTAATTTTACCGTCGAGGAGGTACTGAAGTTCTCGGGAATTTACTGGAAAAGTACTTATTTTTGGTTAGCCTACTTTAGTAGACACCCTGATTTCGATAGTCGATCATTTACGCGTGACCACTGCACAATCTGGCAACCGCGATCGGTCGCTCGTGGAAGGGGGAGCCCTTTTTCGGGGAGCCGTCAAGCCGCGTGGAAACAGAATCTCGACAAAATCCTGAAAGGGGGCAGGGACACCCTCACGCGGCCCGAGGGAGGGGGAGGGAAAGGGTAAAAGTTTGAAACGCGTCGGAAGGAAGTGAAACTTTTACACAATGACAAATCACATATTAACCCCTTCGTGCTCTGGCTGTTATTTCACTTTTCGGATTCCGTCGCTCTCGTCGCGCGCCACGCCGCGCCGGTAGAGATTTCGTCGTCGGTGGCGAGGCGTGAATGATCGATTGTCGATATTCCTACATTTGAAGTTACGGCGAAGAATCGATTATTGAGGTGTTCGTTGCGAACACTCTTAACATTGATCCTTTTTCATAGGTTTAAATGGCAGATCCATCGATGTATCGCAAAACACGACACTTCATGGACATGCGCGGTAACCCAACAAATTGCAACAATGGGCCTGTTGCAAACATTTGCTGTAGCAAAAATAAGAGTTGTTCCTTATGGGTAGGTAATGTCTCAAAAATCACGATGAGCGCATCGGCAAACTCTGAAATGCACTCCTAACTTCACAATCTGCGTAAGAAATTTGCATTTTTTTAAGCTTCCTGCCAGGGCCGGATTTGCCTTCTTGCCGCCCATGTGCCGCCTGTATTTTGCCGCCCCATCTCATTCGTTTTGAAACATTCATAGAAACCATCAGGTGAAATTACCGGAGAAGAAGGGGGACATAAGATGCGTTTACTCGCGTTTGGCACATTTTTTGTGAAAGCCCTGTCAACACCAGCAAAAGTTCACGGTACTTTGCTCGAAAAGTAAGTTCCGTACACCTATCTCTATGTGGACGATGTCTTTTATTCATAAGGAAAGAACGAAAAAATTATGAATAAGAATAAACATGAATGTGGTCTAATGATCTTAATTTCCGCCACCGCGCCAACCGCACTGTGTTTTGCGCAATGCGTGAAGTATCCCTGCAGTCTTGTAGGCGCTATGCGTTTCACGCTGACCGCTGCTGACCAAGTGACCGCACTGTTTTTGACGCAATGCGTGGGGTATTCATGCAGTCTTGTAGGCACTGTGAGTTTCACGTCAACCGCTGCTGACAGCACTACGTTTGACGCAATGCGTGAAGTATTCATGAAGTCTTGTAGGCGCTAATATGTGTTTCATGCTGACCGGTGCGCCGATAGGGCTTCTCCTTTCTATCTCAAGTTCTCGCCATCATTGCTCTCTACGCCGTGCCGCTCCAGGCCAAATTGCGTGTTTGGTTTCTCTCTCAACCGGACTAATGAAAGGCGCTGTCTCTTGTATCACCGAAAGACGAACAAATTAGAAATTACTATACTTTAACTCTCAGGATATGAGAAATTTTTTCGCCTTTCCTCATTTGTGATTTTTCTCTGAATCAGATTTTTTTCTTGATACCTACATTTGAAAAAATTACAACATTTGCCGCCATGGGCCGCGGCCCATGTGGCCACCCCCTTAATCCGGCCCTGCTCCCCGCTTCAAAAAGGATACTACGGCACGGCACAGGTGAACATTTTGTTATAGAGGAGTCGCTCCATTCAATCCCTGCTCAATATGGTCGACGCATTTGCGCGCAAGTTGAGGAGAGCACGGGGTCAATCAAGGCGGATATTTATCAACGCGAGAAAAATGTGAATGTAAACACGCACACTGGTAAAAAAAACCTATTGGTTCAAGAGTGCAGTTTCTTGTCGCCGGATTTAAGAGTCTGGACTCTTGTTTCAATGCAAAATCCGCTTGAAACAAGAGTTCAAGACTCTTAAATCCGGCGGCAAGAAACTGCACTCTTAAGTCAATGCAATGCGGCATTGGTCCAAGAGGTTTTTTTTTACCAGTGCAGAGCAAAAGTACTGATTTTTGGTCAGCCTGTTTCAGTAGACACCCTGAATGGCGATTGGGAGTCACAGAACGCTGTAGTGCGCTGCGGTAGCGACTTGATATATATGTACATATAAAATGAATTCTCACAAAAGGTCGTGAATTCATTCACTCTTGAGCCCGGAAAAACATGGATTCATACGAGCCACAAGGCCCGTCTCGAAGCGCGGATACACCCTTCGGTCAGGGAAGCGACGGATTCGGGGGAGGCGGAACACAGGCAACTTTAATACCTCCCTATTTAATTAGGTGGCATTTAAAGGTCCAATTAAGGAGTCTTTAATATGCGCGGAAGCCATGAAACTTGGCCAACGCTATTATTATTAATCGCGCCGCCAACGTCTTTCGGTTTTCTCCGAGATGAGTTATTTTTCGCTAGTAAGACGGCGTTCTCGGTCTCCCTCTTCATCCTCCTTTTTATTTATTCATCTGTTACCGCCCTCGGAAAAAGGGACCTCACTCGGTTGTTTTTCTCCCGAAATAACGTAACTACACTTCAATGTTGCCAAATTACCCTTCGCAAAATGTATCTATTTACACTGAAAAAAACAACTGGTCATACGAAACGAACGTTCGGTGTTCCATATCGTCCCAAATATTCTGTTGGTCAAACTGAACTTTCGGTTTGTCAAACTGAACTTTCGGTTTTCAAACTGAACTCTTGGTTTGTCAAACTGAACTCTTGGTTTGTCAAACTGAACTTTCGGTTTGTCAAACTGAACTTTTGGTTGGTCAAACTGAATTTTCGGTTTGTGTAACCAAACGTTCGGCATATATAACCGAACTATTTGTTCATCAGTTCACACAAGTTCGGTTACACAGACCGAAATTTCAATTATACGAACTGAAAGCTCAGTTTGACGAACCGGAATAGTTTGGGCGATATGGAACACCGAATTTTGGTACGTACGACCGAACTTTTTTCTCAATGTGGGGCAACTTGAGCGTTTTGGACTGCGAATTTCTCGGATTTTCTATCTGATCTCATGCGAAAACAGAATTTTATACAAAAATCGCACGGGTGCACTTCTGTGTACTTAACTTAAATCCCATAATTTTTGTTTGGGGATATGTTCTATTGTTTTGAATCAAAAAATATATAGAACCACTAGTAAATACGATCCATAATTAGTCTGCAGGTGAGTGTGAGGGAAAATGGAGGTTAGTAATGGGACTCCGGGGATCCAAATACGTCAGACGCACCTTATCCCATTTCTGGGAAACTTCTGCCCTATTTATTTTGGGTTGCCCCGCGTTACATCCAGTGGGTCTTGAGAATAGAAGGGGCGCTCAAAGTGTGTCCGACGGAGACGCTTGACCATCCCCACCCACTTGGCGCCCCTCCACGGACCCCACAGCTAATTGTAAGTCTGTCTCAGCCCGCCGTAACTTCAGCTCGTGAAACGAACCAGGTTCTTTCCGTGTCGAGAGGATTAAAATCCCAGGAACACAACGGGCGAAGAAGGGGAAGGGGCACAAACCCGATAAAGTTATTTTTCGTGGAGTGACGCACTCGGGGGGGGGGGGGGGGACGGGGGATCAGGGGGGATTACGGGGGGCGGGGACTGCGCCATGCGCTGCAATGAGTAATTAGACGCTGCGCACGAACTTCGGATGAACGACGTTGTCACGTCGGAATGCTGCTCTGCTAGGAAAACTGCTAGCTTAAGGAAAAACGCCGTATGAACCTTCAGGCGTTGCCAAATTTTCTTCGATAAAACACGAATTCCCTGGTAAACTTATGAATATTTTTCTTTCATTTTTTCAGTGAATATTCTTGGCATTTTGATCTAAAATTCCTGAACATTTCAAGAAAATATATTCATGATTTTCCTTATAAATAAGCATTTTATCAAAGGAAATTTGGCAACTATCAAATGTTCATGAGGCGTTCTTCCTTAGCATGGCAAAACTGCGGAAGAAAGCCGTATGAGCCATCAAGCGTTGCCAAATTTCCTTAGACAAATCACTAATTTTCATGGAAATTTGTGAATGTTCCTCCGTCGATTTTTCAGAGTATTTCGTTCGTACACGGAGAAAAAAAACTCGTGCGTGGGACCCGAAGTTCAGGTCATATGGATCTCTGAAGTTTTCAGATTAAGCATCTGAACACTTTAGGTCTAGCTGCCGAAGTTCGGATCATACATCTGAAACTTCAGTTCTTACATCTGAAGTACTTCAGATGTGAGAACCGAAGTACTTCGGATGTGAGAGCCGAAGTACTTCGGATGTGAGAACCGAAGTACTTCAGATGTAAGAACTGAAATTTCAGATGTATGATCCGAACTTCGGCAGCTAGACCTGAAGTGTTCAGATGCTCAATCTGAAAACTTCAGAGATCCATATGACCTAAACTTCGGGTCCCACGCACGAGTTTTTTTTCTCCGTGTAATGTGACCTTAAAAGTCTGAAAATTTCAAGGTAGAATATTCATAACTTTCTTCAAAAATATATATTTTTTGAGAGGAAATTAGGCATTATTCGGATGCTCATTTGTCGTTTTTACGTAGCACAACAGAATGGTGATTCTTCACGTAGCAGGAGGGTGGGGGAGGGGGTGATTACTGTTCAGTGTTCAGCCGAAGGTATGGCGATTCCGTTTTTAGATTTCTGTCCTCTTTTGTAGATCTAAATTGGTTTGTTGCATTCATGAGAACCTTCTCTGTATCGTCTGTCGTCTGTGTGATCCAGAAGGTAAATTTTTTTAAACACTGTAAAAAAGAGTTGCCATTCCAACAATCACTTTGGATGTCAAAACTAGTTCAATTTTTCAACCTGCTCCAGGATGTTGAGTCATGTCCCATTGCTCCTCCATAATTACTGAAAAAAATTTCCCGGAATTCCACGGTTCCAAAGTTCCACGATTTTGAAAACACTGTAATCGCGCTGGCTCCTTGTTGCTGAATGCGATCTATTTCTTTTCAAACAGGCGAATATTTTATTTATTCGAGAGACGCGGCAACGCGGCCGAACTCTGACTTCGGCGCTCACCGATTACCGAATACTCCGATGCCGTGGCGGCGAAACCATTACCTACTCATGAAAAATTGTCGGCGGGAGCCCGTGAATAATAACGTCAGGGGTGGAGAGACAGCGGAGGGGGGGAGGGGGGCTCCAACGTCTACGGTGGCAGTATCGTTGGGTTAAGAAATTCAAAAGACCTCACGGGAGGCGATAAAAGTGAGGAGAAGGGAGACCCACGACCGAGGAAGGGAAGGGTTGACGGGCGCGGCTTGGGTAGTTATTAGGGGTGGGGGCGGGCGGGAGGGGGCTGAAATTTTAAAACAAAGTGAGGGAGACACAAAATACGGGGAGGATTTGAAGATAAGGAAGGCGAAGTTGCCATGGCAGGGTGATAAGTTCTCGGGAAACCTTGACGCCGGTGAATGGACCACTAGCAGGGTGTCTACAAGTCCGGAAATATTACTGATTTTTAACGGGCGGTCCGGAAGTGCTGAAAAAGTGCGGAATTTTGCAGGAAGGTCTGGAATTTTTTCATTTTTTTGTCATTTTTGTCACAATTTGAGCGGGATATTCAAATTTACCGAATTTTGTCAATGGGAGGTACTGAAAAGGTACTGAATATTTCTGTCGAGGAGGTACTGAATTTCTTGGAAAAGTACTGAAAAAGTACTATAAAAGTATTGATTATTGGTCAGCCTGTTTTAGTAGACACCCTGCTGGACAAGGTATGAATTTAATCATTCTAATGTAGGTTCCTGCTTCAAAATTTCAGGTAGAACGCACTTTGCGCGATGAAAATTACAGAAATTCGCTTTAAAACAAAACGCTGACGTTTTCATGTAGTATTAGTCATGGAAAATTTGAACTTCTTGCTCACAAGAAAAACAGGAGTTTAAACTTGAATCAAATTGCCCACTACGACGCAAAAGGGTTGGGTCATCGTCAACCTGTATTTCGTGAAGTACAGGACTTCATGGGTCTAGTGGGAGGTTCTGCGAATTTCCGCCCTAAATTATTCAGCAAAATGTTGACTTTTACCAAATAAGTAAGAAAAAAGAAGGAAGAAATTGCTGATTTTGCTATCAGACAAATCAATTAAATGTTCATTATTTTAGAACCCCCAACCGACTCCTGGCTAAAAAGTCTACAATTTTCGAATGGACATTTTGCGAAGTTGAACTTGACTACATTTCGCAATTAGGAACTATATTTCATGGCTCAGTTAGAAGCAACGTATGTACCATTAGTTTCCCTATGCACGTAAGTGTTTTTTCAGATGAGACGGAATTTGTAGCTCCAAATTGCAAAATGCAGTCCAATTTTAATTACGTTCTTTCGTACGGGATCCAACGAATCGACAACGTCCTTCGATTCCAGACCCGTCGAACCAATTAATCCGCGTTGACGTCCTTTCGTGTGGTCAGCCCCGCCCGGGGGTGGTGGAGGGAGGGGGGTTGCTCTCCGCGACGTAACGCGACGTAACGCGAACGTATTTGATTTAGAAAAATTGAGTAGTCGGCGTGAAAGGAAAGAACCCGCGCGAGTGAGTGATGAGAAGTGAGCGAGCGTTGTTTATGGAAATAAGCGCTCTCGATCCATCATGCCTCCCCCCCACCCCCACCCCCTCCCCCCGCGTCATTGAGCCGCTCGTAATTTATGAGCCAGTGTCTTAGATGTTGGCGGGGTTGCCAGACCGTCATGAAATTTTTGTTTTTAGCCGCGCTCGACGAGAACCGCTTATGTACAATGATATGCCTATACGGATCTGTGGTTTCGCCTTGGTATAGAGGGGTAAATTTTTGGTCCTTCGGACCGGATAGAACCGCATAACTCCAAAATTAAAGTGCTTTGTAGATACGCGGTTTTACTTCGGCACTGTGAAGAGAATTTTTGGTCCCTCTGGCCGAATACGGGGTAATATCCACTGATGTGCGGTTAATCGCCGGTTTTCGGTGGAGATTTGGCAACGGTGGTGTTGAGCCCGGGCGCGGCAACCGACGCTGCTCCTTTCAATAGCTTTATATGGTTCGGATGGATTTTGAAATAAAAGCAAGTGTCAACTTGATTAATTAGTGAAACTTTAAGTTATTCATCTTTGCTTCTCCCCCCTCCCCATCCCCCGCCCGCGAACTGCGCCTCGCCCCCCCCCCCCCGTCTCTCACGTCCTCTCTTTTAATACTTTCGTCCTCCTCTTTTTCCACGTCTCCTTCGGACGCCAACGCCACGCCTGTCGGGAAATTAGCCGCTCAGAGCGGTGGTCCCGTTTAAATGTCGGAGGAAAGTGGAAGAATCCGGAGTTTTTTCGGAATTTCCAGTAAAATATGAAGAAATTTCAATGATTCTGGCGGAATTAGATTGTGAGCGGTGGTCCCGTTTAGATGTCGAAAGAGAGTTCAAAAATTCCGGATTTTTTCGGAAATTCCAGTCAAATATACAAAAATATCAGAGATTCTGGCGGAATAGATCGTGAAAGGTGGCCCCGTTTAGATGTCGAAAGAGAGTTCAAAAATTCCGGATTTTTTTGGAATTTCCAGTAAAATATACAAAAGCATCAGAGATTCGGGCGAGATTAGATTGCTGGAACGTCGATCCCGTTTAGACGAAGGCAGAAAGTTGCGTGAGTGACAAATTTGGACTTTTTTAAAAAAAAATTCGGGGAAAATGGGGTACATGTGAAAATTACAAGGAAAGTAAATATTTATGAACAGTGTTTCAGTTTAAGTGGTGGCCGCAAATTTTAAAGCTCGAGGTTCTGGAAATTTTCCGGAATATCCAGGAGAAATTTTTCAAGTAAATCTGAGACTCACGAAAAATTAAATATTTTGAAGGGTGATTTACATGGCGACTGAGAGTTCTGTGAGTCGAAAATTCAAAACAAATTTCAGGCAGCTGCACTGTGATCGGAATTCGCTGTTTAGAGAAATATCTCTTGAATCAAGAATAAAATCGCTTAAATCAAGTAAATTTCTGCTTAATACATATAAGTGTTTCTCTTCTTGATAAAAGCATCTTAGATCTAAGAGTTTATCCTTGGAGGTAATGTAATTGATATTTCCGCTTGAACCAAGGGTTTGTCTTACCTGTCAAATAATTTGATCTTGTTAGTAGTAACCTAACCGCGTTAATCCAATTGACGTTGAAATTTTTGTTAAATTATTTTTTTTCATACTGCGGCAACAAAGCAATGATGACGTCATAAATCCCGGTCACGTTTCCACCAAAATACACAAAATTGGGGGTAATCTTCTGATACACTCGTCAGTCCTTCGGGCTAAATAGCGAAGGGTCCAGCGAATACTGATCCCTTCGGAGCATGGAAACCTATCGGACCGATTTCTCACAGGGCTTAATATTTCGATGGCCCCAGGACAAATCGCTACCTGTGCAAGCAGAGAGTCTATGTGGTATTAATAAGGTCCGCTTACTACACGCGCAGTGTGTTTATTTTACGTTGCTCTTGAAATAGAAGAAAAAAGTACCAAGAATTAATTTTTTCTCCAGTGCTGCTTGAGCTGATTTACCGAGAAAAAAGTCCGGTAAAATCAAGAAGAACGCGGCAAAATTATATCTATAGATTTTGTTAGAATAACCTGTGATTCCTTGTGGTCGGTAAAATTAGTATGTAATTTAATCCTATTTACGAATTAAAAAACGGTTGATTAATTAGTTAAATCAGTTGCATGTCCTTTCTCCTTTTAGACTGTGTCCATCTGCCGGCGATCGCGTATTACCTGCTACAGCACGGAAAAAAATTGAATTGCTGATTTAACAAGTTTGTGGTTAAAAAAAGTGACTGCAATATTTCAATGTAGATTTTACATTTTAAAAATGCAAATTTAACCACCCTAGTGGTTCCACTAGTATGAAACTGTTATAAATGTACACTATTGTAAAATGTACTTCTACTATTTTAAAATATACATTTGAAACATTGCGTCACATTTTTTAACAGTAGAGAATTTGCAGGTGTCTGAAATTTGATGAATTTAGTGTTTAAGTGGAAACTACTGAATGAATTGAACACGCGGATACCCTTGGTTCATGAATTGAACAAATATTGGAAAAGATATGACAAAATGATCTAATCTGCTGAAATACATGTGTTTAAATGGGAAATGCCGCCAGATGACGTCACTAAGCGGTGCATTTTTTCACTTTTAAATCTATTTTTATACAATTTTCCTTATCAGATAAAAATTATAAAAAATACTGTAAAATCAGCACTTTTAGATGAAGCAATAAAAAAATGTGCATGCACATTCTCCATTGAACTGTTAACTGTTAAATCAGCAATCCATTTTTCCCATGTTAGTAACATAAAATCTTTCACGACTAATGCCGCATTGATCTTTGAGGCAATGAAATCCTACATCCAATAAAAAAAATCAACGTAAAAGGTATCCCAACGCTATCATAATCTTCTCTCAGATACGGAGCGAAACTTCGCGCTGAAAACTTCTGAAGAAGACCCATCCATTAAACTGAACTTTTTTCCTTTTGGACGGATTGGACTCGCTGCACTCGCCTCAAATTACGTTTACTACTGCCGTAATTAGAGGTAATGTAAACGCAATGATTTTTCCGGGAAACAAATGCGCACTAAACGCGTATTCGAGAGCGCCGTGCTCTTTATCCGTTAGAAAATCTTAACGGCGCATTTTAAAGTCACTACGGACGATAAGGCTTTCGGGACGGAGCCCCGGGCGTAAAATAAATTAACACAGTGGAATAATGCTTTTTACACCCTTCGCGAGCAACGTTGCCAAACGGGGTATGATTTTTAGGATCTCTTTCTTTGACGTCGTAGTTGAAATAAATGCAAAAGAAAAAAAGGAAAGAATAGACAAGCTCATAAAACATAGTGAAATTATAAGAAATTTTGTTATAATAAGGAACCTCCATTTCTTGCTCATTTTAGAAACAAAATGTATGCAATTAGTTTCCCTATGCGGATAGGTCCTTTAATGGATGACTTCCATTTTTTCAGCGACTCTACGAAAAACACGTAATTTTTACAGGGATTGTACGAAAAGTACGTAATATTTATCGCAGTTTTGAGGAAACTGTAATTTTGCCAGCTCAATTTCAATATGAAAACACAGTTTTCGGAGCCTTCCTATTATACATACAACTGATTGCGTCCGCCTGGTCGCGTGGTCGATAAGTTTTTGCACCCCAGATTGCAATCAGACTGCATGTTGATATAAGGAGCTGTCATTTTTGGTTCTCTATAAAAATAAGCCCTTAGCCCATCCATAAAACACGGAAAAAATTGAATTGCTGATTTAACAATTCGAATTGCTGAGTTAAAAATCGACTGCAATGTTTCAATGTAGATTTTACAACAAAAAAATGCTACTTTAACCACCCCCGTGGTAGCTGAGAATAGTTGTCAAAGTAGCATTTTCTTGATGTGAAATCTACGTTGAAATATTGTAGTCACTTGTCTCAGCAATTGAATCGTTAAATCAGGAATTTCATTTTTTCCGTGAAGCAACTTAACCATCGAGAGGAAAATTCAACGAGAAACAGACACATCCGGCAACACCTCGTTACTATCACCGAAGTCGCCGCGGCGGGAATAAGATTGCATTAAAGAGATTTTATTTACTTTGCTCCACTCGACGGGTTGCGTGGTGCATATGTCCCAGGCGCCGGGCCTCGAGGCCGAGGGGTGGCTGTTTGGCCCCGGCGGAGGAAACCCTATGTTTAAAATCACCGTGATTATGAGCACAATGAGACAATCAACGGTAAATTTAATAGAGTTGAACCCGGGCCGGGCCGATAAGGGGTGGATATGTAAATACTGCCACCTTCTATCAAATCAAATCAACAGGAGTCAACTCCCGGAGGACTCTCATTAGCCTCCCCCTCACCCTCCTCGCGTTTCCCACCCCCGATGTACGCATCTTCGCGTGTGAGTATGGGACCGGTGCCCCGAATTATTGAGTCCCTGCCGGGGGTTCTTTTCGCGTTTCTGGAAAACCGCGTGCTTTCAGCGTCTCGATTCTCATCAGGGTGTGTCCCTGGACCCCAAGACCGGAATTTCCGGAAAAACCAGATATAGTACCGATTTTTTAAGGGCAATCCGGGAGCACTGAAAAAGTGCGCAATTTCGCGAGAAGGTCCGGAATTTTCGTCATTTTCGTCGCAATTCGAGCGAGAAATTCAAATTTTTGAAAATTTTCAAATTTCTTCAATTGGAGGTATTGAATAAGTACTGAATTTCTCTTCTGAGGAGGTACTGAATTTCTTGGGAATAGAGTGGAAAAGTACTGTAAAAGTACTGATTTTTGGCCAGCCTGTTTTAGTAGACACCCTGCTCATGCATTTTTGTTGCGCTGATTTATTAAGAGGTAAATTTCACGCATGTAAACAAGAGAAACTGAGCATGGAGAGTTTTGACGAAGTAGTGCACCTCACAATATATCGAAGTCAAAATTTTGGTTCAGGCACTCATATTTTTCGGTCGCGGAAGAAGAGCCTTGAGGTTTAGGTAACCTTCCAAGTCCTCTGAAGTCCTCGAGAAAAAAATATTTGTATTTAAGGCTAAGTGTAGGAACGAGTTCAGTTTTTCGAGCTGAAATTGGATTCCCGTTAGTGAGGTTTAGTTTCCTGCACTTAGCTAAGACGTCTTTTAGCGAGTGTGATGGCCTTTTTGAATTTGACCTTTTTCAAGGCAATTTTTATCAACTTTAGATATTTTGTTAATTTTGCGCCCCCAAAAAATGATTTTCTTCTCAGAACAGCTCCCAATCTGTTGCTCTGACGCCAGAAGTTTAGTGTGGGCCGCGAGGAATTTATTTTGCAATGAAATATCACTAATTATGTGTCATCTGTGAGGTCACCTATCTGGATAAGGAATTCAACGACGATGGCTCAAGTCGGAAAGTGCGAATCTCAAGTTGAAACTTTTATAAGGCCCCGCTAGTGTTTTATTTTTTTCAAAGGAAATCTAATAAAAAAAAATTGAATCGAAAATTAAATTATCTTCACTCGTTCTAAACAAATCTTACTGTATTGAAAGGAAAAATTTGATTAAGTTTTCTTAGAGAAAATCAAGCGTAATCGGAGGTTTTTAAACTTGCAAATTAAGGCACGCATTTTCCAAAACAGCCATCAATACTTTGTTTCTAGAATCGACCAAAAACATTGGCTCCTTATCGCAAAATCTTGTTCCAAACGAACAGAGGCCCGCTTGTTTCAAACGATGTTTTTTTTTTTTCTCTGTGCACAATTTAAAAGAGACTCCATCCGGAAATCTAACCCCCATCGAGAATTTACTGCTTATCATCTCCGCTCACTTAGGAAAAGCATCTTGGATCGCGGGACCACCCCTAATTTTTATGGACGCTCAAGAAAGCGCCGTAAAACCCTCAAAACGACGACCGGTAATCCCTCATCAGCATCCCCACTCGCGAGGGAAAAAGTCACCGCTTCCGTGACTTTATGGGCCTTGCTTTCTCAGTTTTTTTTTATGGAGGGTGCAAAATAGATGAATTCAGCTCCGTTGGAACATGAGCTCCGTGGAGGGTTGAAACGCATGCACGTTAAGGTTCAGACAAACATTGAGATACGTCCTTTTGGCCTAATTCCAGCCGAGTGTCGCTTGATCCCTGCTGGGTGGTTCGTGCTCGAAGGTTAGGGTAATTAGGGGCCTGATCCGCAGGAAATTGTCTTAAGCTAGGTGTTTGAATCCAGGTGGGAAGGGTGTGGAACCGACGATGCTTTTGACTGGATCACGAGTTGTCGATAAAAACGGGGACACTCAGCGGGTTGATTATTCAAAACGTTTTGCTCTTATTTGACGAGTGACCTTCGTCGACAGTACACTCGACGACAGTAGGTTTCGAGGTTTCACCCCCGTCGTGGGTGACATTTTATGATCTTAAAAAAATTCCTTGTGTAGCCACACCAAAATCTTTCAGGTTTAACTCGATTTTCCCCAGTTTTTATCAACGTGATTCCCTGACTTCGCACATTAGAATAATCCGGTAGTTACTGCACTGCCGTGCTAAGGAAGAACACCGTATGAACCTTCAGGCGTTGCCAAATTTCCTTTGATAAAACGCGAATTTCCTGGTAAAATGAATATTTTCCTCCCATTTTTTCTGATAAGCTAGTTGGCAATTTTATTCAAAGATTCTGAAAATTTATAGAAAAAATATTCATAACTTTTCTGAGAAATAAACATTTTGTCAAAGGAAATATAGCAACTCTCGAATGTTCATACTGTAATCTTCCTTAGCACGGGAGTGTTGGAGTTTAACATAGCGTAGTTAAAATGTAATTTGAAGGTTTGAATATGTAGATAATTTGTGTTCTTATTTTCTTAACAGGGTTTGTGGCGCCGTGAAAAGTCCTAAAACATGCTTGATTTTTTCTTCATCGACGAATAATTAAGTCATTGTATAACCTTGGATTTTGAAAACTGCCCAAGTGATTTGAGATTTGAAAGAATTTTGAATCTATACGAATTACTTTGCCAACAATCTTCGGACAAATGGCCCTTACCTTTTCTTTTGCCACAAAGACTTCCGAAATGTCTGATCTACACGTCAGTGAAGCATTTTGAATTGCAAACTTCAAATCGCCAAAATTCCGGTTTAGTGTGATTTTTCGAGTGCTTATGCTCCAAAACATTTTCCTTTTCCAAGATAACGACAGTCTAAATTGCATCACCTTCCAGCCAAAGTATCACAAGCGCCATGTGACGTTTAAAAATTTCCGCCGCCATTTTATTTTTTTTACAAAGAAATTGTTCCATGAAGCTGTTCGAAAATTTCACAGAATTTTCTTTGTCCTGCCGATGAAATTCAGTGAAATTTTCAAACGGATTCAACCAAAACTTTCTCTGCGAAAAAATAAAATTGCGGTGGAAATTTTGAAACGTTGCATGTAATGGTGCTTACGATACTTAAGCCGGAAGGTGTCTATTTGAGTTTCTCGGTACTCTTAGGTCCCATTTTCCATGGACGGTCTCGTGTCGAAGCTTGCTGTAGGCGGAGCGGCTATCGGAAGGGGGGGGGGGTCGTCCCCCCTCCAGAGTGGGGGCCTGGATGCTAATAGGCCGCGACGCTGCCGGATCTGTCCCATAAATTCCGGAATTCCCGAGCGAAACATCAGAAATTCCGGCACGATCTAGGGACAGCGGCGTTACGAGCCGGAATCCGGAGCGACAAATTTTCTTGCCGTGCTACGGAAAAGCGCCGCAAGTGCAGTGTAGGATGACCCTCGAGACACATAAAAACGCGTGTTAACCAGGGTTCACCGCAGGAATAGACTTATGACTCTCTGCCGTGACACACGGCAGTTTTGATGAACCTCCAAGTCCGGGACGGCTATGTGTTGACACGCTCCGGGAACGTGTCCCGTGAAAGGTCTCCGCGTATCAGTCCTGATGAATTATGAAGCTCACGTAAACCCCGCGAGCCCCCGGCCCCCGGGGGAGGGGGCAGCGATGGCCCTTTTGTTCCACGACCCGAAAAAAAAAACCGAAGCTGCTCTCGATGTGTCTTGCGCGGTCGCGACCGAGCTCTCCGAGCCGCTTGCCCGAGGGATACCCGTGATCTTGCCGATTTTTGTCTTCGATATTCATTCGTTTCCCAAAAAATTGTGGAGATCCAGGACAGACTGATTTAGTGTCTACGTCATTCGATATGATATCGAACTCTTGGTTCAAACCAAATCAAACCAACATAACCGCATTTACAAATTCTTCGTCGGTTAATTGTGTTTACCCTCACATGACGAACCGGGTCCACGAGGCCCGGCGGCTTCTTATTTTTCACGCCACGGCAGTTGTAATTATCCGAGAAGTCTGTCCTTCACAAAGCTCTACAAAAACCCTCAAGAAAATATTTTCAAAAAATAAATTCAAATTTTTTTTTTTTTTTAATGTCTACTCCTTGAATGACTAACCGGGTCTGAAAGGTCCGTATTGAGAATGCATGGTTATTCGATAGCTGCGATGGTTTTTCCTCTGTTTTTTGTAGAATTTTATGATTTTCATACTTCGTCTTCTATAATTAAGGTCCCAAATTCGATTTCCGCCCATAAACTGCCCCCTCCCCTCCAAATCACCCCCTCCTATCCGTGCACCGAGCCTTTTATCTCTTTTCCGCAATAATGAAGTCTCGCTCTATTTCCAGAAGGAAAAGGACCAAAAAACATTTATTTCAATACTCTAGGTCCAGCACTGTACTGTGGTCGGGAAGGAAGTATTAGGAGGGGCTCCGTGGGGATAAATAACTGGAGGAACGATTACTCTGAGGGAACGGAAAGCTTAGAAGATGGACCTCGGGCGGAGTGGTTAGGGGGTGAAAGGGATGGTCGGGGATGAAAGCGGAATGGAGGTGGCGCTGTGACGTTGACGTCAGCCATCTTCCCAGAAATGACCCGGAACAGAGCCGGCTTCCTGCGGGAACTGGGAGATCGCCGCTCCCGAATCCCGATGACCGCGCCCGTACAACCGTGCTAAAGAAAAACGCCGTATGAACCTTTAGGCGTTGCCAAATTTCTTCCAATAAAACACGAATTTTCGCACTGGAAAGAAAACACATTGAATCTAGAGTCCAGACTCTTAAAAACATCGACAAGAAAAAATACTCTTGACTCAATCAGATTTAAGCTTAAATCAAGAACCAAGCCTCTTAATTTGAGAGGATTTCCGTTTGATTTAACCTTTAATCTGATTGAATCAAGAGCTCTTTTTCTCGTCTATGTTTTCAAGAGTCTGGACTCTAGATCCAATGTGTTTTTTCTTCCAGTGCGAAAAAACTCATGATTATTTTTTTTCCAATTTTTCAGATAATTTTGCTCGCAATTTCACTCAAAGTTACTGAAAATTTCAAGGGAAAATGTTCGTAAATCTCCTTAAAAATGACAAATTTTAAGGGGGAAATTTGGCAACCTTATAGTGTTCATGCGGCGTTTTTCCTTAGCACGGCAGCGTAGTACACTTGTCGGCCATTCTCTCGTCGAATCATCAGCAGGCACATAAGTTGGAATTCATTTTTCGGAGGAATATACGTGAGGTACTGAATTTCTTACAAATAAATTGATGAAGTACTGTAAAAGTGTTGATTATTGGCCAACCTGTTTTAGAAGACACCCTGTTCGTGTTTCACTTCCAACCAGAAGTAACACAAGAACACAAATATTTTTATCAGCGGAGTTCCACCCAAATTTTGAGCCGGGAGGAATGAATTTTTCTAGTCGCTCCATTGTTTTCTGAGCTAAATTCACTGCAAAGGAATAGTACCAAAATCAACACAAAATTTGTGTTGTTTTGTGTTTCACTTCCTATACTGGAAAAAAAACACATTGGATCTAGAGTCCAGACTCTTAAAAACATCGACAAGAAAAAGTACTCTTGATTTAATCAGAATCTAGCTTAAATCAAGAACCAAGCCTCTTAATTTAAGCGGATTTCGTTTTGATTCAAGCAAAAATCTGATTGAATCAAGAGTATTTTTTCTTGTCCATGTTTTCAAGAGTCTGGACTCTAGATCCAATGTGTTGTTTTTTTTTCCAGTGCAAGAACACAAATAATTTCATCAATTGATTCTAATTTCGAGCCGCGAGGAATGAATTTTCACAGTCCTTCCATTGTTTTCCGAGCTAAATTCACCGCAAACTGTACCCAAATCAACACCGAATTTGTGTTGATTTGTGTCTCACTTCCTGTATCAACCAAAAGCTACACAAGAGGTGGCACCCGAATTTCGAGCCGGCGAAATCGGGCAACGCGCGGGCGGCGGCCAATTACGGGAGAACAACGGGAGTTATTAGATCTGGACTGGTATGAGGTTCCTTCCGTTTTTTGACTAATTTCTCCGGCCCTTCCGCGGGTCCATTATTTATTTACCTAAATCTCGGCGCTCGTGATTTTATCGGGGCTCGGTGCGGGTCCGACCGCACCCACCGCAAGATTAATCGTTTTCGGGCCCATTTTTGCGCTGCCCGCTTCCTAATGGCCCGCGACCTCCGGCATCTTCGACCACCCTCCACCGACCGCCGACCGCTCTGACGTCACGTTCCGGCTCCGCTTCCCGCGGCCACGCGACGTGCCCACCGCCAGGTTTAGCCCCTCCATTAGCCTTTAATGGACCGCTGGACAGGGGAGGAATTAAAGCACCCCGTGACATTTTCCCGCATTTCAAGTTCAAATATCACTCCTTGGAAATATCCGACGTTTCTAAAATCCGTCGTTTTTCTAGAAGAACGAATGTATCATGTATTAGTGCTCCCATTCCATGTCCGTCAAAAGTTCCGGGATTCTTTTTAGATTTGCTTAAAAGTTCCGGAAAAATTCAAAAGATCCGGAACATTTCGGGAATTTCAGAAGTTCCGGGGAAAATTCAAGAAAATCTCAAAGTTTCGGAATTCGGAACTTTTTTGTTCCATTAGTAAGAGGAGTCGTTCCATCCAATCCTTGCTCACTTGGATGCTGCAATTGCTGCCGTGCTAATGAAAAGCGCCGTATGAACCTCCAGGCGTTGCCAAATATCCTTTGATAAAACGCGAATTGCTCGGTAAACCTATGAATATTTTTCCGTCAATTTTTTTATATATTTTCGCAATTTCACCTAAAGTTCCTGAAAATTTTAAGAAAAAATATTCACCATTTGCCTCAAAAATAAACATTTTATCGAAGAAAATTTGGCAACACTCGGATGTTCGTATGACGTTCTTCCTTAGCACGGCAGAATGCTACACAGAATTCTCGAGACGCTCCTCGTGATTTTTGAGCAATTTTCAATCAGAAATATTTCTCTACCGTCCCCCAACTGAAGTTTATAGCAGGCCTAGTTTTCTCAGTGTAGTTCCAAGTTGGAAAAAGACATCATAGGTGGCATCGTGGCGGTTTTCTAAGCCAGGGGCGGGTCTGCTCCGGTCGGCTGGACCGCGGGATTATTGGTGCGAGGTGCTGATCTGTTTTTCACGATTGTTTAATCGGACCGATGACCGATGAAGCGTCCGTTTGACGAAACGTCAGCGCGTAAACGGCGCCCGCGCCCGGCAAACCCGGGTCCCGGACCGAGGAACGGCGGAGCATGAGCCAAGATTTACCGCCGACTTCGGACTGCTCGCTCCCGACTCGGATAAACCACCGAAACGCCGGATCAGAGACATTCGGACAGTGGTTCCCAGTCCGGAACGTGGAGAACGGACAGAGTGAGCAGTGAGATGGAACTCAGGGTGTCTATAAGTCCGAATATAGTACTGATTTTTTAAGGACGGTCCGGAAGTACTGGAAAACTGCGAAAACTGTCAGAAGGTCCGGAATTTTTCATTTTTGTCGCAATTTGAGAGGGAAATTCAAATTGTTGAAATTTTTCGAATTTCGTCAAATGGAAGTACTGAAAAAGTACTGAATTTTTCCGTTGAGGAGGTACTGAACTTCTCGGGAATGTACTGAAAAAGTACTTTAAAAGCACTGATTTTTGGCCAGCCTGTTTTAGTAGACACCCTGGAATTGCTCAGATTTGGTTCGATGTACTCTGCACTGGGAGAAGAATCAAAGAGAAAACAAGAGGTGCACTTTAAATTCTAGAGGGGGTGCGGGGGTGGCACCCCGCACCCCCTATACTGAAAAAAAAACTCCGGCCGTGGGAGCCATACTCACGGGCTATATATATAGACATATCGTTCGCATTTCGGGCTCAGTGGCTGGAAGTTATGTTTGTAGCATCTGGTGCAATCGAAGCCCCGTCTCCAGCACCCGGAGCTTTTGGCATTTGAGCCCGGAACGGACGGTGTGTCCGTATAAGCTGTAACTTTTTTTTTCAGTGTGCTTTTACGAGTTGTCTCTGGTTGGCGTTTCGCCAGGGTGTCTACAAGTCCGGAAATAGTACTGATTTTTTTAAGCGGTCCGGAAGTACTGAAAAAGTACGGAAATTCCGCAAGAAGGTCCGGAATTTTTTTTCATTTTTTTTGTCATTTCTGTCTCAATTTAAGCGAAATTCAAATTTTTGAAATTTTTTGAATTTCGTCAATAATTGGAGGTACTGAAAGAGTACTGAATTTTCCTGTTGAGGAGGTACTGAATTTCTTGGGAATGTACTGAAAAAGTACTGTAAAAGAACTGATTTTTGGTCAGCCTGTTATAGTTGACACCCTGGTTTCGCAGACCTCGGGGGCTCTGGGAACCCCTGGGGGAGACGGGGGACTGCCGGGGCCGGAATCGGACTCCGGAGAGGTCCATCTGGGAGAGACGTCTGCAAAAACCACGTATGTGCTCGAAGTTCCCGCGGGAGTTACGCGGTTTCGCGCCCGCGGCGAGGAGCTCGAAAGCGGTGAAACATCTGCAAGAGCTCATCAAGCGATGACTCCGCACTTCTCCCTGCTGGCGCAACGAGTAAACAGCGCCGTCGCTGTACCACTGGAGCTGGAGCCCGTAATTTTTTCTTTTTTTTTTTCTTCTTATCCGTAATATCAGCGCTATGCCAGTATCTCCGTTGTCTGATCGTCTGATTATATATCTACCACCGTTTATGAAAAAAAAACGACCTTGTTTTGGATTAGCTGTATAAGTAGCAGGGTGTCTACCAGTCCGGAATTTCCGGAAAGTCCGGATACAGTGCTGATTTTTTAAGGGCGGTCCATAAGTACTGAAAAAGTGCGGAAATTCCGTTAGAAGGTCCGGAATTTTTAATTTTTGTCGCAATTTGAGAAAGAAATTCAAATTATTAAAATTTTTCGAATTTCGTCAAATGGAGGTACTGAAAAAGTATTGAATTTTTCCGTTGGAGAGGTACTGAACTTCTCGGGAATGCACTGAAAAAGTACTGTAAAAGTACTGATTTTTGGACAGCCTGTTTTAGTAGACGCCCTGAAGCAGGCATTGGTACCTTTGCCTAGAGAAAGGTTTTACAGAAATTTTGGCACAGAATATGACCAAGAGTCCATTACTAAATTACGTAACGCTTTGGGGGAGGGGGGCGAGGAGAGCGTTACGCAATTTTGAACTATTCAATGGGTAATCATGATCGTTTTTTCCGATCAATTCACTATACTGTAAAGATCTATGGTTCACTTTTTGCATGTTGAATAAGAACAGGAACATACGTCACAAAAACATTTCAAAGTTCACAATCGAGCTTTTCTAATGATTTAGCACAAAATAGCTGAAAATCCGTGATTTCCGCGGTTCTACCTCAGATTATGACCTGCGCCAGAAGGTTACGAGTGCTGAGCTTCAAATATGTTGTGAGGAACACTTACGGACGTAACGTACACAAATTCAACCGTCACCTTTTGGCCCAGGTCGAAAACTAAGGTAAAGATCCGCGGAAAATATGGACTTTCAGCTATTTTTGGCTACAAAGTTAGAAAATTTCGATTTTGAACTTGGGCCCGAAGACGACGGTTGATCGTATTCTCGGATGTTACGTCTCTAGGTCTAAGTGTCCCTCACGTCATATTCAAAGCTCATGATGACCTCAGGGTGGCATGAAACTTAAGAGAGAAATGAATGATTGGAATATCAGGATTTCAGTGAAATATTTCATGAAATTTCACGAGGCTGTGAAATATTTCATGAAATTTCACGAGGCTGTGAAATATTTCATGAAATTTCACAAGGCTGTGAAATATTTCATATTTTTCAGGGGCTAGGCTAGTATGCAACCCGCACTCAAGCACACAAAAACAGAAGAAAGTCACAATTTTTTAATTTTGCGAAACGTGAAAAGACACCGGTATTTTTCAATATATTTCATAAATTTCTAGAATTTCATGAAATGCTCCACGTGAAATTTCAATATTCTAATTTTCATGAAATTTTGCCACCTTGGAGTGGTCACTTCGGGGCCCATGTCGAAATCTGAGGCAGAACCACAAAAAAACGCGAATTTTCAGCGGAATCGGTGTCGATGGATTGACGTTTACTGGGAAAAAAACACATTGGATCTTGAGTCCAGACTCTTAAAAACATCGACAAGAAAAAATACTCTTTAATTGGAGCGGATTTCCTTTTGATTTAAGCTTAAATCTGATTAAATCAAGAGTCCTTTTTCTTGTCAATGTTTTCAAGAGTCTGGACTCTACATCCAATGTGTTCTTTTTCCAGTGTTTTTATTTCAATCGATCGAATCCATACCCTCCGATTAGTTCGACAAGCGGCTCAATCTGGCAACCAGCATGTAATCAGGGACTTGGGCGGATTCTGGCCAGAGGTGGCGCTCAATTCTGTTAACCGGGCGCGTCCTTCCCTAACACTTGATAATAATTACGATCATCCGCAGCCCCATTCCCCCTCCTCTCTAAGTGCAGCCCCGTCCCCAATTACCCCGTTCTCCGAGGCTGCAATCAACCGTCCCCCGAAAATCGAGTAATGACGGCTCGAAACGTAAATAAATAAGTAAACAACAAGCACGGTCGCACTTAAAATTAATATGATGCGGAGGCAGTTTCCGACTCGAGTTGTTTCCAAACAGTTAAAATGAGCGTTTCGGACTCCGAAATTGACTGCTTTCGTCACCTCGTTTGTCGGGGGCGTTCCCCAACACTTGAAGGGGATAATTCGGTATAGGCAGGGTCCAACCTTCTTAAAGCACTCTTCATCAGCATCTCTCATAATTCGTGAACTTTGAAGATTTAACCGTACAGCTCTAATTTTAAAAAATCATCATAGGTGTGAGAGACGATATTTAGACGTCACGATGTTCAGTCCAAAATTTAACTCAAGTTGAGTGTGATTTAACGTGCAGGAAGTTTGAATTAGCGCATCGAAAAACTTTAATATCGTGATTAGGAGTTCATTCCATCAATTTGGAGATGTTCATTGTTCATCGTGGAGTTTTTCTTGGATTTTCTTTTTTTTCATACACTGGAAAAAAAAAACACATTGGATCTAGAGTCCAGACTCTTAAAAACATCGACAAGAAGAAATACTCTTGATTCAATCAGATTTTTACTTAAATCAAGAACCAAGCCTCTTAATTTGAGCGGATTTTCTTTTGATTTAAGCAAAAATCTGATTGAATCAAGAGTCCTTTTTCTTGTCAATGTTTTCAAGAGTCTGGACTCCGGATCCAATGCGTTTTTTTTTTCCAGTGTGGTCCATTTCCTTGCACGGATTCTTACTACGGGTTCTCTAAAATAAGTGTCTCTAGACAGCTACCCGTGAAAGTCCTCAGCTGATCCAACTGCCTCCATTTTTCCGCGTTCAATCCATGCATGCTATCGTCACCAAGTGGCCGTCGAGCGCCTTTCAGGGGGCTGGGCCGCACAGCGACCCGGTCTGGCCCCCTCCAATATTCTTTCATGGAGTCATAAAACCCACGACTGCTCATCTCATCGAATGGAGCACTCCAGTCTGGCGGGGCGCCATTGGATGGGCGGGCGACGCGACATACCTCGCCTGACGAAACGTAACCACACCTGCTATGAACCCTGTCACCCGTATAACACAACGCTTTTCCGGGCTCTCTCAAAGTGCATTTATGCGCTTTTGTCAGTCGGGCGACGATTTGCCTGCCCGTCCCGTATGTGTGCGCTTCCACTTCATTAATCCTTCCACCAATTATCCCCGAACGAGGTGAAATAATCATGCCAACCCCCAACCCCCCCCCCCCCCCCGCCCGCGTCGCTCCGCAGCGTACTTCGCAGCCTTATCAAAGCGCCTCGCTTTTCGCTCCCCGCGATTTTTGCCCCCGACTTTTAATTAGAGATCGCGTCGGGCCCCGCCCCCGCCCCCGCCGTCGAACACATCCAATCGCCCCCCCTCCCCCCTCGCTCCCCGCCCCCTTCGGAGGGATAGTTCGAGAGGCTGGAACGTTGTCATGTTCGGTTCGAAATCGGGGGAGCCTGAACGTGAACAGGGTGTCTACAAGTCCGGAATTTCCGGAAAGTTCGGAAATAGTGTTGATTTTTTAAGAGCGGTCCGGAAGTACGGAAAAAGTGCGGAAATTCCGCACAAGCTCCGGGATTTTTCTCATTTTTTTTTTCATTTTTGTCATATTTTAAGCGACAAATTCTAATTTTTGAAATTTTTCGAATTTCGTTAAATGGAGGCACTGAAAAAGTACTGAATTTCACTGTTGAACAGGTACTGAATCTTTCTGTTGAACAGGTACTGAATTTTTCTGTTGAGGAGGTACTGATTTTTTCTGTTGAGGAGGGACTGAATTTTTCTGTTGAGGAGGTACTGAATTTCCTGGGGATGTACCGAAAAAACACAGTAAAAGTACTGATTTTTGGCCAGCATGTTTTAGTAGACACCCTGGTGAATCAGAGGCGCTTTTTGGAGGTAGTACTTTGGATGAAAAGTTCGGTCGTACGAACCGAAAGTTCGGTTGGTCGAATTGAATTTCCGGATCATTTGACTGAAAGTTCGGTTTGTATGAGCGACTTGAGCGAGCTTCGTTCGTCGGTTTACTTTACCACCGAAGTTTGTTTGACGGACCGTGTAGTCGGGGTTTTATGAAAAACTGAACGTTCGATTCGTGTGACCGAACTTTTTTTTCAGTTCAGATTGGAGCAGTTCAGTCCTTCCCCAATCCCTCTCCCACCAATGCTTGAAATGTCATCTGTATAGAGTCAATTTTGGTCAGTCGATTATTAATCTGAAGGGAGGAAAAAATTCGGTCGTATGAGCTGAACGTTATTAGGTGCACCACGTCAATTCAACTATTTGATTTGCCAAATTGGAATTCATACATCAGTTCCTTTTACCCCTCAAGTCCTTTCACTTCTTCCTCCTCTCTAACTTCTTTTTTCTCTCTATTCTTCTCTCTTTCTCCGTCATTTCTCACTTGTTTCTTTCTTCTCCTCTTCTTCCGCTTCTTCTTTAGATCCGCCTCTCCCATTTTGATTTTTTCTTTGCAGATAGGTGCTTTTGTAGATGAGCCAGAAATAGTAGGTGAAGCTCTGGGAGCTGGCGAACCCCCAGGTCTGAACCAATAGGTATAAGATAAAACAAAACAACATATTATAAGTGATGTAAACTTCTCTGTTGTTTGCAACGTCCACTTTATTTTTTAAATTTAGTTACAATGTGTAAAATTCTAATTTGTAGAAGTTCACAATAAATGCTTAGTAAAAAAAAATAATAATAATAAAAAAAAAATAGTAGTTCCTGTTTGAAAAATGTATTCCAATGGGGAATTCGCACGAACATTTTAAAGCTGTATCTACGAGTGCTTAACGAGATGCGTCGGAAATCAGAATGCCGCACAGTTGATCGAGTCAATCAGAGAGGTTGGACACGAAAAATCCGGTTACAATAAAGAAAGAGATTCCAAACACTATACACGAGTAAGAAGAAATGGTATAGGAAAATGGTAATGGAATGATCGTAGGAAAGTGTTCGTGTTTTTCCATTAAAATGGATACATTTTAAAGTCACGTTTCCACCCTCACGCCCCCGATTATATTATCCCACTGTCTTGGAAACTTTGGAGTGGAACAGCTGTTGACAAGCAAAAAATTCTTCTTACCACACGGTAACCACTGATAAAAACCGAAGAGAGTTTTAACGCATCCACCATCTGGGGTCATCTTAAGAGACGTCATATTCGGTGGTACCCAAGTACAAAATTCGCTATAACCAACAACGGCCTTATGCTCTTCTCCTCTATAGTCTGGGTCAGAGTAGAACCTTAGTTCAAAATAAGCGCGGCTCTGAGTAAGAAACAAAATAAATATAAAAAAACTGTATCCTAGGGCAGACATTTTCCAGAAACAAACGGGACTTTGACCGAACTGACACTGGAGCACTTATAACCAACTTGCACAATTCGACGAGGTTCGCTTTTCTGCAGAGAATCATGTGCGAGCACGGCACTTTGAACTCGGGGTTTTATGCCGTTAAATCACAGATTGAGAAAAAATGCTGTCACACTCACAGTCGTCGAGGAAGTCATCTATTACAAATTCATGACTTGCATGTACACTTTTATTGCAGAGTAAATGCAGCTGGTCAATGAAACCGTGTGAACGTGGATGTGTGGAAAATTTTACGAACGCGTGATTACGCTTGTGGCAAAATTGAGACACAATTTTCCCGTATTGAAGTGGAGAATATGCAGGCGCACAGTGGATCGAGTCAATTAGAGAGGTCGGACATGAAATTTTTAACTAAAATTGCAAATTTTGTTGTTTATTTCATCAAAGTTTAAATTTCAAGGGGTGTCATTGGTAGAAAATTTCACGAGAAAACCAATGGAACCACTTTTAGAGCCTCAAAATTTCGTATCAACGGAGTTGTAAGCGTGTAAAGTTTCCAAATTTTTTCCGACCTCTCCCATCGACTCGTCCCATCTACCCACGGCTGGATGCTGGATGCCCGTCCTAAAGCGACGCACAGTAGATCGAGTCAATTAGAGAAGTCGGGCATGAAATTTTTTACCCAAACAGCAAATTTTCATGTTTATTTCGTCACATTTTAAACTTTAGGGGTGGTTCATGAAGAAAATTTCACGAGAAAACCAATGGAACCACTTTTAGAACCGCAAAATTTTATATAAACGAGGTTATAAGCGTTTAAAGTTTCCAAATTTTGTCCGACCTCTCCTATAGACTCGATCCACTGTGTGCCATTTCGATCTGGCATCCAGCGGGGGAACTCGCGATCCACGAAAGACCAACGACGGGTCGACGGCGTGCGATCTAATTAAATCAAACCTTGAAAACCATCGTAATTAAGCATCAATTGAACGCGTTTATGCCAAAAGGAACTATGTCCCACGCCAGCCCTATGCAAATATTTCCTTTTAGCGTAAACGCGTCCAATTTAAGAGGCGCGCCCGCGAAAAAACACGCCAACCCCCCGCGCGACGAGTGGCGAAATCGCGACTCCCCGGGAACCGACCCCCCCCCCTTCTCTCGATCTCCTCCACCCTTCGAGAGCCGGGGCACCCCCCTCCCCTGCACTGCCGGAAGGGGGCTCTCGTGCTTAATTAAATGCTAGTTACTTGCGTGTGTGAGGGCGTGTGTCTGCGACGGGGCTCGGTGTTGGTGGCGGGGGTGACAGCTATGGCGTTGAAATTCCTAGTTTTTCTCTTGTATGGATCGTCTTCGATAGGGGTTCGGTGTACCGTTTGGATCAAAACAATAGAACATAACCACAAACAAAATTTTAGGATTTAAGTCGGAAAATCTGAAGAAGAGGAAATTCCTGACAATTTTACTTTTCATTGCGAAACGGTATTTATAAGCATTCAATTAGCGTGTAAGTACCAGAAAACGCAGAATGGCATATCGGCAGTTTTGCGTCAAAAAAACCGCAGGACTGCTTTACAGCAGAAAAGTTAAAAAAAAGAAAAAAAAAAAAAAAAAAAAAAAAAAAAAAAAAAAAAAAAAAAAAAGCCACCAGGATAACCAAGAATGTCAATACTGCGAATGTAAACGCCATTTTACATTTTTTGAAAACAACGTATCATAGCGGAAAAACTTGTATACCTTGGGACAGTTTTTTTACAGAATTCTTTTGCAAATACTATCAAGAACTTAACTTGAAAATTTAAGGTACATGGGTAAAACAGTTTTTATGTTATAAAGTGTTAAGTTCCAAAAAACGCGGGAAAATCTTGATGGATTTACGGTGTTATTGCTTAGCACGGCAGAATAAATGAGCGCTCTTCATCAGGAGTCCTGAGTCAGGACCGCATTATACCTCCTGTGTTCCTCTGCGCCTGCGGATTGGTTACCATACGGAGATCCAAAAGGGTAACTTAGGACCGCATTTTGGTGGTTTTGCATCATGGAACGCAGTCTCGCTATGGTGTGGTCCCACGTTACCCTTGCGCATCTCCGGGAGTTTATCGGATACATATACGACTCACCAAGAAGAGTCGGATACGATGGGGAAAAATGAACGACCATCAAAAAAAATATCATAAACCCTAAGAAAAACTCGCCTACATCCCTTTTATCACATTCTCTGAAATGAGAGCATTCCGACGGACTCCTAAGATTTGTCACAAAATCGACGTATTAGGTTTTCAGATCAGCGGATCTCAGTCTAGTCCAGACGAAATATGGCAGGGGTGGGAGGAAACAAGGTGCTTTATTAGAAAGTGCGAAGTGGAGCTTTGGAATTCCACTCGAGATCAACGTGGGGGTGTGTGATGGGACGAGGAAGGTGGGGAGGGGGTGGTTGGGGGTGTTGAATTTTCCAGTTGGACTGGTTCCACGGAGTAGCGTATCAGTTGCTTCGCGCGGCTTTGGCACCCTCCCCTCGCCCTCCCACAATCGGTTGTCGGATTGTGTCATTCGTATTCTGCCGTGCTAAGGAAAAACGCCGTATGAACCTTCAGGCGTTGCCAAATTTCCTTTGATAAATCACGAATTTCCTGGTAAACTTATGAACATTTTCCTTCCAATGTTCCGGATAATTTTGTTTTCAATTTCACCTAAAGTTCCTGAAAATTTCAAGGAAATATATTCATAACTCTCCTAAAAAATAAACATTTAATTGAAGGAAATTTGGCAACTCTTGAATGTTCATACGGCGTTCTTCCTCAGCACGGCAGTATTGGTTGGTGCAGGTATTGTTTGTGGCTCCGTTCCATGAAATAAAAACCCGCCCAAAATTTTCCTCGAAGAGAAACTTGGTCCCATGAACCGTAGAAGTATTTATGCTCAATATCATTGGAGGTATATAATTCCTCATACCGGATTCTTGTTAGAGCGGCCGACCTCTCGATTCGCGTAATCAAACTCTCGGTTCCCGCGATCGAATGGAGATATTGCAAGTGTGAGGAATTTGCAATTTGACTATTGATTCTTTTGTAAAAGTTCGTGAGAAACACGATGGTGCCACTGGTTTTCTCTGAAATCAACTCCTAAGCTCAAAAAAAGCTCTCAAGTTGGGGCCAAAATTGAGGGGATATCCCACGCTATCCTGAGAGTCCACCTCTACATCAAGACAAACTCTCCATGCAAAGATAGGGAGCAAATACATTGACAGGGCTGCCACTTTATTTGGGGACTCTAAAACTGAAAACACGGCATCCCTGCTAATGTAATTGCTCCCTATCTTTGCATGGACAGTTCGTCTTGATGTAGAGGTGGACTCTCAGGATAACATGGGATATCCTCTCCATTTTGGCCTCAACTTGAGAGCTTTTTTTGAGTTTGGGATATGATTTTCGAGAAAACCAGTGGCACCATCGTGTTTCTCGCGAACTTTTACGTAAGAATCAATCAATAGTCAAATCGCAAATTCCTTGCACATGCAACATATCCATTCTCGGTTAGTGTGATCGAACTTTGAGTTGCATTTTTGCACTTTTCGGACCCATGAAAGAACTCACGGCTCTAGATAGGAAGCCTCTTTTTCAGTTCGCTCCAATTCGAAAGTGCTGTTTAACAAATTCAAAGTCTGATTCAACGATTTCTGAATACTTGTAGCCACCAAGCACCGTTCATTTGACCAATTTTGTTTCGTGCATCATCTACCATGTACCAGTATTTGTGCGACAATGTTCTATTGTTGCTCAATTCTGATAAACAACACTCACAAACTTTTTTGCACCCTCAAAAACCCAGTCACTGAAGGGTGAATTTTGATCCATGAATGCATTTTCTTCGTCATGGAATCATGTTTTAATGCTTGAATCATATTGGTTGGGAAAATGCAGCAAGAATGTATCTATAGCTAGTTAGATTCTAAGTTTTATGGTGCGATGCAAGATGTCACTCAAAAAATTCAAAATTTATTGAATTCGATGTGCTTAGCGACGAGAGAGAAGCGTATTGAATAGCGTTCATAATTCTTACTACTGCGTGATTTCTAATCCTAATACTTTTTTCTCTGTTCCAGGTGAGCAAGCTTATTGCGTAAGAGTCTCTCTAATCTCACCACTTCCAGTCGTAAGTAACTTTTTGCCATAGTGATGTTCTCTCACCCTCATCCATTCCAAATTCCAACCCATCTAAACATCTGTCCCGGATGCCTTGATCAGTGCGCCTTCAGTCGTTTAAATACCAAACGGACATTCATCAAGCATGTATAGTTGCATCCTTAATCTTGCAACGGAAACAGCTGATATAGGCGTTCATGTGTTGACGAACCGTTGAAACGAAAGGAAGCTTCAAAGGTAAGCTTGTAAAACGTAACATAAAGTAACCGTAACACACGTACCATAAATAACATAAGTAACTTAAAGTACATGAAGTAACCCGGAAATTTTTAACTGTATGACTTGAAAACGCTTCGTTAACATGCGGAGAGGGCATGGGAGAAATGGGTCACTAAACCATGAACGAATTTTGACTTGCGAATACACTTTATCAAAGGTAAATGACGCGTAGAACACAACGCGCACATCAAAAACGCGAAAAAATAACTAAGGGACCGAAAAATATACTCAGTTTAACAGGCGCAACTTTTTCGCTAATTTAAAACCTCCCGGGTTCGCGCCGAACTGAATGATGTCATCCGGCACCAATCAGAAGCGAGCACGGCTTTTCACGACTTCTGTCAATAACCTTTCTACTCCTCGTATATGAAAACAATTCGAAAGTCGAAACACTATCTTCAGAATAAAAAAATCGAATGCTATCCATGTTATCTTTACTCACCAAGCGACAATTCCACATTGGAATACGTTTTCTTTTAACAAACATCAGTGCAGGGCCGGATTACGGGGGTGGCCACATGGGCCGTGGCCCATGGCGGCAAATTTTGCAACTTTCTTGAATGTAGGTTTAAAAAAAAGTCGGATTCAGAAAACAAAAACTATCAATGAGAAAAGGGGACAAAACTCCTTCCTCAGAGTATAGTAATTTCTAATTTTGTCGTTTTTCGGTTTTACAAGAGGCAGCATCTTTAATTAGTCGAGTTAAGAGAGGATGAGGAACTAAACACGCAATTTGGCCTGGAACGGCGCGGCGCAGAGAGCAATGATGGCGAGGACTTGAGATGAAAAGGAAAAGCCTTCGGCGCGGCGATCGGCATGTAACACATATTAGCGCCTACAAGACTGCATGAATACTTCACCAATTGCATCAAACACAGTGCGGTCAGAAGCGGTTGGCGTGAAACGCGTAGCGCCTACAAGACTGCAGGAATACTTCACGCATTGCGTCAAACACAGTTCGATCAGCGCGGCGCAGCGGCGGAAGTTAATAGTATTATACAACATTTATGTTTGTTCTTTCATAATTTTTTGGTTCATTTCTTATAAATGGAGAAGCAACGTTCCGTGAAATTTTGCTAGTAGTGTTGACAGGGCTTTTGCAAAAAATGTATCCAACATGAGTAGGTAAACGCGTATTATGCACCCCTCCCCCTCCGGCACGTTCACTTGATGGTTTTTATCAATGTTTCAAAACGAATGAGAAGGAGGCGGCAAAATACAGGCGGCCCATGGACGGCAGGTAGGTGAATCCGGCCCTTCGTCAGTGACGAATGAGAGAAGATCGCAATTTGATTGCCGTGCTACATCATTTTCATCATTTTCGTCCCATTCCGATGCGTTTGGAATTCCTGCGAGTCTTTCGACTGTTTAAATACAAGCTTGTCCGGGATTTTGGCTCCTGAATCACACAATAAATCGCAATCACCTACACGGAGAAAAAAACCTCGTGCGTGGGACCCGAAGTTTAGGTCATATGGATCTCTGAAATTTTCGGAACACTTTAGGTCCAGCTGTCGAGGTTCGGATCACACATCTGAAACTTCAGTCCTTACATCTGAAGTACTTCAGATGTGAGAACCGAAGTTTTTGGGATATGAAAACCGGAGTACTTCAGATGTAAGAACTGAAGTTTCAGATGTGTGATCCAAACCTCAGCAGCTGGACCTCAAGTGTTCAGATGCTCAATCCGAAAACTTCAGAGATCCATATGACCTAAACTTCGGGTCCCACGCACGAAGTTTTTTTCTCCGTGTATAGTAATCTACTTACCTGGTGATTTCAGGATATCAGGTTTAGTTCTTCATTTAATGCCCCTAATTTTCCAAACCTTTTTCACAACGAAAAACTCCGTTTTCCCCGTGAAACTCCCGCAAAATTCGGTCCCAGTAATGAGCCTCGAGCCGGGTTGGCAGCCGAGCTCTCGAGCTATATCCCGACGCGCCTTTTTGTCGCCCAGTTGAAAAAAGATATCAAGTACACATCGAGTTCGCCCCTGAAAAGCCTCGAATGTCATGGAGAACATGGCTCATCATGGAGTGTAGTTAGGCCCTTTCGTCGGGAGGGCGATACCGCCGGGGCGGTAGCCATTTTGCTTTCGCGCGCGGCGCGGTGGAAGTCGCGAACGGCAGGTTATTAATTAATACGCCAGCTTATTGAGTCTGCACACTGACGCGAAATCACCGTCACTCAACCGCCACCCCCTCCCCCGCCCCCTCGGAGGTGCAAATTCTGTCTCGATAACCTTTTTCAACGGAGTCAAACCCCCGGAATGCGCCCTCACGCCCCGCTTCCGGTACGCACAGTGGGACGTACTGAGAGAAGAGGTCGGTCATGAAATTTTTGGCTGTAATTTCAAATTTCGAAGTTCATTTCGTCATAAATACTTCAAGGGGTGTTTTTGAAATGAAATTTCACGGGAGAACCAATGAAACCGCTCTTAAAATTGTCTTATTCATATTTTCGAAAAAAATAAGCTTTTAAAGTTACCAGATTTTTGTCTGGCCTCTCTCAGTGACTCGTTCCAGTGTGTGTGACGTACCAAGTCCAACCCCCCTCCCTCTATCTCTCTCTCTCTCTCTCTTCCTCTGCATGCCCGGTGAGTACTTCGGGGTGAAATTTTGCGTTTACATCTGTGGGAAGGCTCACAGGTTCGAAGAATGGTCGAAAATATAAAATCACTGGATATTTTTAAATTTTCCGGGGGGGGGGGGGTTCCAAAGGTTTGAGGGGAAGAAATTTTTTTGAACTGGCAGTGGCATGCTCCAAAATTTTAGGATTCCGGTTTTTTTTAAGGTTTGGAGGGAACAATCTAAAAGTCTGTGTAAAAGAAATATGTTTCTACTGCTGCTTACAACTTACATGATCGTAAATGTAAGAATTTCGGTGTATTTTTAAAGTTTGGGGGGGGGGGAATCCAAAGATCTGAGTGAAAAAAAATTGTTGCACTGATGGTTACAATTATGTACTGATGGTACCGGTCATGAATGTTAGAATTTCGGTTTTTTTAAGGTTTGGAGGGAAAACTCAAAATTTTGTGGCCTGCGCCAAAAAATTCTCAGAGAGTATACTCATTGTTTGGTTTACGCATACAGAGTGATCCAAGAGTCCCTTACCACCACCACCACCAAGACCAGGCATTGCCCTGCAGTTTTTGAACTAATTGAGGTAGGGACTTGAAATTTTGTATGCGCTTCTACACTGGTGAAAAAAGTAGCTTGGATCCAGAGTCCAGACTCTTAAAAACATTGAGAAGAAAAAATACTCTTGATTCAAATGGAAATCCGCTTAAATCAAGAGACCTGGCTCTTCGATCCCAGGAAGACTCCGATTGAATCAAGAGTATTTTTTCTTGTCGACGTTTTTAAGAGTCTGGACTCTAAATCCAAGCAACTTTTTTTTACCAATGTAGATCAAAATAAACGACTCTTGGGAACCCTATAAAATTTTTAAGAGGTCACCCTAAAAACAGGCACACATCCTAGGGATCCCAAGGATGGTGCAGGACCTTTATACCACCCCGTGTAATTTTTTTTTACTTAATCAGTGCGCCGGTTTCGTGGCTTGCACCCTATCACCGGCAAGCGCAAATCTTCATGGTGCTCAAGCCCTGATGTTTTTGCCAGCCACTCCACTTGAGCGTGTTTCATACGGATCCGATCGTGCAGTGCAAATACTTATCTCGGGGGTGGGCACCAGGGGGTGGAAACCTGCGAGGGTGGGGGAACGAAGGGAGGAACAATTAGGGGGACAGGAACAGGCCGGAGGAAGGCAGCGCGTCGATAACAATTGTGTCGTCTTGTTTACACAAACCGATGGAGTCGTGTGGGGTCGCCATATTGCTCCTCTCGCGGTCATAAATATTCAATGGTCCCTCGGCGTTGAAGTCGCGGTCGGCGCTATGCTGCCGTGCTAAGGAAAAACGCCGTATAAGCTTTCAGACGTTGCCAAATTTCCTTCGATAAAAACCGAATTTACAATTTTGTACGCAATTTAATCTAATATATCTGAAAATTTCAAAGAAAAATGTACATGAATGTAGTCAAAGATACATGTTTTATCGAGGGAAATTTGGCAACTCTCGAATGTTCATACGGCGTTCTTCCTTAGCACGGCAGTATGATTTTCTCACGTTTTGTCCGTTTAGCAGGAAACGTGCTTAGGAAAAACGCCGTATGAGCCTTCAGACGTTGCCGAATTTCCTTCGATAAAAACCGAATTTACTGGGAAAATTGTAGAGATTTTTCCCCAAAATTTTCAGACAATTTTGTACGCACATTAATCTTAAATATCTAAAAATTTCAAGGGAAAATATTTTTAAATTGCGTCAAAAATACATGTTTTATCCAGGTAAATTTGGCAACTCTTGAATGTTCACACGGCGTTCTTCCTTAACATGGCAGCGTGCCCGTTGGTACCGCCACCGCTCCGTAAATCGCGGTGGAAGAATTTCCGCGGGTGTCCTACCCTGCCGCTGGATCGCTTTTTGTAACCTGAGGGTGGTTGACTCGTTATTTATAGATGATGTAATAGTATGTTATTATAACTTACCGTACACTGAGAAAAAAAAGTTTTGTCATGTATGAGCCTGAAGCACGGTGTTTCATATCGGCCGTACAACTGGGGACACCTGGTTTTCTTTCGCCGAGCGCTGCTCATTTTGCACCAGTCTGAGCCGGAATATTTCATTTCGCCTTCGATTTTTATGATACTTCAAGCACAGCTACCAAGCTCGAATAGTGGTATGGTTACCTTCCACCGAAAAAGGCTCGATTTGTCGCAGTTTGAGCCAAATAGTTTTGTTTTGCCTTCGACTTTCATGATACTTCAGCCGGCTGATTATCGAAATTCATAGGCAAAGCTATAGACAAAAGACACAAAAGGAAAATGGAGTGATTCTATGTGTTATAACGGGTGGTTGTTATAGTGTAGACTAAGGGGGAAAATAATGAACTAACTGTAGGGTCTCTTTTGGGTTGTGATGAGTTAATCTATTACGAACCAGCTTTGTCAATTGCAACCACCCGCTATCACCAGTAGGATCACTTAATTTTGCCACTCACCATGTCTATCAATTTCAATGATCTGCCTGCTGACTGCTGATCGCTTCTCCAATACCTACGTTTTATAGCTGCTTCTTCTCCTTGCTAGCCACCAGCGGGCTGATTGTTGAAATTGGTAGACAAAGCTATAGGTAGATGAAGGAGACAAAAGGGATATGGAGAGATTCTATTGGTGGAAGCGGGTGGTTGCAATGGACAGAGGAGGTAGGTAATAGACTTACTAACGGCAACCCATGAGAATCCCCATAGTTAGTCCATAATTTTCCCCCATCGTCTACACTGGAATAAAAGAAACACAATGGATCTAGAGTCCTGACTCTTAAAAACATCGACAAGAAAAAGTACTCTTGATTCAATCAGAATCTACCTTAAATCAAGAACCAAGCCTCTGAATTTAAGCGGATTTCGTTTTGATTCAAGCAAAAATCCGATTGAATCAAGGGTATTTTTTCTTGTCAATGTTTTCAAGAGTCTGGGCTCTAGATCCAATGTGTAGAACCACCCATTTCAACCAATAGGATCGTTCCATACTCTTTATGCCTTCTTTGTCTATCGCCTTGTCTATCAAGTTCAACAATCGCAGTGTAGGCTGTTTGAAAGGCACCGCTCTGCATGGCGCCCCACTCATCGTATGACGGGGGGGGGGGGGGGGGCGTCGGAGCTTTGAGCGGCTTTTCGGAGGTGTTTGCGCGCTGCAAACAGGCGACAGCTCGATCGGTGACGCGGTGGCGGGTGTTTGCGCTTCCTAATTCGGAGGCCCGGATTCGAGCCGGTGGTGGGCGAGCAAACACGGACTCGGGGAGTCGCCGAGCCGCGCAGGACGTCATGAGGACGTCGTCGGACGTCGGACGTTGGCGGTCGGACGCGGTCAGAGACTCCTAAGTGGCCCTCGGCGAGCCTTGTCGGCGCGGCCGTCTTTTGAGAGTGCTCGTCTTCATTGCTCATCCGATCCGGTCCGCATTGCCAAATTTTACGCAGGCGATTGAGTGGGCCTTTTGCAGTGCTCCTATTCCATGTTCGTCAAAAGTTCCGAGATCCGGAACTTTTCTGTTCCAATTTTTCCCACTCCATGACCATCAAAAGTTCCGGGGCTCAGGGCCGGACTAAGGGGGTGGCCACATGGGCCGCAGCCCATGGCGGCAAATTTAGGGGGCGGCAAATTTTGCAATTTTTTAAATGTAGGTATAAAAAAAATCGGATTCAGAAAAAAAAATTATCAAAGAGAAAAGGGGACAGAATCTCTCTTTCCTGAGAGTATAGTAATTTCTAATTTTATCGTTTTGCGGTGATAAAAGAGACAGCATCTTTAATTATTCGAGTTAAGAGAGGAATTAAACACGCAATTTGGCCTGGAGCTCAGCGCAGAGGGGAATGATGACGAGGCCATGAGATGAAAAGGACAAGCCCTCGGCACGGCGCGGCGGTCAACATGTAACACATATTAGCGCCTACGAGACTGCATGAATACTTCACCCATTGCGCCAAACACAGTGCGATCAGCCCGGCGCTGCGCAGCGACGGACGTTATAAGTATTAAACCACGTTTATGTTTGTTGTTTCAATTTTTTGGTTTATTTCTTACAAATGGAGGACCTTGTGTCGTTGGAGTCGTTTCGTCCAACCTTTGCGCACTGGGATGCTGCGCAATATTCAACGTGGCCGACGCCAACCCGTTAGACACACAAAACGAGACGAGATTTTACCAACCGATGGGTGTTTGTATGTGCGTTTCCCTTCCGTTGATTCAGTCCATGGTGCCTCTTCACGATTTGCGCGCGGAAGCGTCAGCCATGTTGAATATTGCGTAGCATCTTCGTGCGCAAGGGTTGGTTGTGAACGGCTTATCTAGCGAAATGTTCACCTATGCCGAAGTATCGTTTTTTAAGCGGGAACTGAAAAACGCATATTTCTCGCGGAGATTGTGAAGTTAGGAGTGTAACAGACTTTCCGATCCGCTCATCGCACGGAACAAAAAATTTCCCGCTTGATCAATAGAAATTCCTGTTAAATATGCCGCAACAGGAATTTCTCGTTTAAACAACATGAAATCCCTCGTTTCAGACGGTATTCTAATCAGCTCAAAGATACTTCCCGTCACTTTTGAAGAGATTTCCGGTTGACTCCATTTTGACTAAAATTGTGAAGTTAGGAGTTTATTTCAGCACTGGCAAAAAAAACACATTGGATCTAGAGTCTTAGACTCTTAAAAACATCGACAAGAAAAAATACTCTTGATTCAATTAGATTTAAGCTTAAATCAAGAACCAATCCTCTTAATTTAAGCAGATTTCCTTTTGAATTAAGCTTGAATCTGATTGAATCAAGAGTCATTTTTCTTGTCAATGTTTTCAAGAGTCTGGACTCTAGATCCAATGTGTTTTTTCTTCCAGTGAGAATTTCCCAATGCGGTCATCGTGATTTTTAAGCCAAGCAATTCTTCTTATTGCTCTAGTAGAAGTTTTCAACAGGCTTCCTGTACGCATATTAAACATTTCAAAGTCTCGACACGTCGTTAACGGAGTGTCGAGGAGACGAAAAACAACATATGCGGCACAGCGGCGACGTCATGCTAGAGAAAGTGGTGTCGGGGAACACTTTCGCCACCCCATGCGGCCAGGTCAGGAACGAAAGGTCGGAGAGGCAGAGGCACGGTCCCACAGACCAGCTGACGAAGACACCTCCAAGCTGACACCTCTCGCACCGAACACGAGTGTCTGTCTCATCCTTCCTGTCTAGGAGTCGGAATTCGGTGTGAGGATGGGGAGAGCAGAGCCTACAGCCCAACACAGCAATAATCCATCACTCTCGAAGAAAGTATGGAAGTCGCCCTCGGCTGATCTAGCAGACGGCATTGCTGGTCATCGGTTCAAACTGAAAGAAACAAACATAACCTCATACAAATTGACCACTAGATAAGGTACGAATTTCAGCATTCTGATACATGTTTCTTAACCAAAATTTTACGTAAAACACGATGCTTACAACGAAAATTACCGAAATTAACTCCTTACGAAGATATTTAATGATTCTTAATGCGTGAATTCAAACCACCCGCTCATGAAAACTCAATGCTCTACGTGATTCACATCGCGCGCTAAACGTTATCATGACAGTCTCTGCGATATAAAAATCTGGCAACCTCAATCTTGACGCTTTGGCTCAGTTTATAGCAAGTTACTAATAGTTTGAACAACACATGATGGGAAATGAACATTGCTCGATTGAGAAGCTTGCTGAAACCGTTGTAGTGGGCGATTTGACTCACGTAGAGTTTTGAGTTTCTTGTGAGCGGGCAGTTCAAATTCCTCGTAACCAATGTGAAATAAAAACGTTATTATCTTCGTTAGGAGTTGGTTTCCGTAATTTTCGTTGTGTGAATCGTTTTCTACGCTAAATTCTGGTTAAGAAACATGTATCAGATCGCTTAAATTCGTACCTTGTCTAATGGTCATTGGATTGCATTTTGCAAAAAGGAACCACTAGCATTGCAATGATGCTAAGATTGTGCAACTTCATCCTTTGCAATAAAATTGCGGAAATTGTGAAAAACTAAGAAATTCAGATGGTAATTTTTGTCTTAAATGTACAGTTTTTAGCGAGTAAAATAGGAACTATTAAGGGATAATCGGGTTTTTCCTCAAAGACAAAAGAAGTTGCACAATCTTAGCAACATTGCAATGCTAGTGGTTCCTTTTTGCAAAATGCAATCCAATTCTGTGTGAGTTAAACGTGTTGATGCATTACAATTTGGACCGCATTTAGCAGAAAGGAACGAACGTCCATATTGGCGCACTTTTCGAAATTTCGGAAAGCGTGCTACAAATTTAGAACATTTTCGTATGGGTATGAAAAGGATTGCAGATTTTTCTCATGTGCTAATCGTGATTTTGTGCTATTTCACCAGCCTATACTTTAGTCGAGTGATTGAACTTAGTAGATTCAGGCAAAAAACAGTGTTTCTTTCATTATTGAATTCGTTCCGACCAAAACATTTTTTAATTTTTTTTTTTAATTTTCTATATTAAAGATTATTTTTGCGACCCTTCAAGACGCACAGAAATACCATCTTTTGGCAGTACCTCTGTGTGCATTTGAAACTTCACTGAAAAAAAAAACTCCGCCCAAGAAAGCTGTGCTTACGGGCTACCTAGCTGACATACCGTCCGCGTTCCGGGCTGAGAGGCCGGAAGTTCCGGGCGTAGCACTTGGAGCAATCAAAGTTACGGTTCCAGCACCCGTAACTTTCGGCCTCTGAGCCCGGAGCGGCCGGTATGCCTATATAGCCCGTAACTTTTTTTCAGTGTGTGATTTCGAATCTCAGTAAGCTCGCAAGGACTAGCAGAAGTAAAAATACCATCGTTTATCATATCCGCGGGATAATGAGGCCACGGAACACAGAACGGGCCGGCCTACCGCGGATCGGGGCCAAAATCCGCCGGTGTCGGGGCCAAAAAAAGCAGCGGCGCTCGGCGGTTGGCGGCCCGCGAGCCAAGTACGTGTGATCGGTCGTTGCGCGGGTGATAAATCAAATATCTCCCGCATGATTGGCCCTGCGCGGCGCATTAGTATGCATTTCTGTGGATGTGTAGACGCTTCGCGGCGCCATAAATAAAGTTTGGCCAACAAAGGGACGAGTATCTAGTTAAGGGCACCCGCTCCTCCATTGCCCCGTTGCCGAACTTGTCTTTAATGTAAATTATTTAATAGGCCATTTTGCTCTATCAAGTAATGAGTTTAACCTGCCAGACGACAGAGGGCCATATCTTATTAGCCGAAGCATTATAGAAAAAATAGGGGGAAAATGCACGTGTAAAGTTTTATGTCAAGTTGGTCATTGAGGTGTCTGAGATCCCAGCAAAAAGTCCCCACGAATCCCCTGCGCGATCAAATCCCCCACCCCCAAAAATTGACCTTCTCTCGATTTTTCGTAAGGACTGGGATTTAGCGAAAAATTAGTTATTAACAAAATTAAAGCTCATAAAACGTCCAACAAAATTGATATCGATGGATACATGTGGGTCAAAATCGCTGTCCAAAGCAGTTAGCCACTACTAATCACACTGCCAAGTGGCGTCCTAACAGTGACTCTGAGAGGAGAAGAAGAAATTTAGTTGTATTGATTAACGGGGAAAAAGCCCAGAAGTTTCATTCCTGATGCGATTCGAACTCGGTACAAATCCCATGAGACGACTTTTCGCTTAGGCGAATCCAGTTGTAAGCGTCGACTGCCGAGAATAACTTTTACACTGTGGGAACGATACCTATGGCAGTGTGGGGTCTCTAAAATGTATTGTCTCTGCACTGAAAAAAGTAGTTCTGTTCATAGAGGTCTTTTGTTACAGTTACACTTTCTTTCTTACATCAACTGAGGTTCTGTTATGAAGACAGAGTACTCTGTGCTCACGAGCACGACCAAAGTTCTGTTCTCATAACAGAAAAGTTCTGTAAGTGTGATAAAGGAGGTGCTGGAGCCTTGTGGATAGAGGGTTCTATTATCAGCACCAACCATTTTTTTGTGTGTGATTTAGACGTTGGGGGGAAAATCTTGAACGACTTGGCACCTTTGCACTTGGGGCCGCTGTTTTGAGTTTTCAGAACTCAAACGCTCCGCATGGACTCGCCGACAGGAGCGGATTTATTAATTTCACCTTATTCAAATAAATCACAATTCAATTGCATCCTCCTGTTGTGACCCCCTTCCCCCTTCCCCTCCCGCGGCATCCCACCGCCTCGCCCACGCTCGTTTCATTCACAACTTCATTGACTCGTCCGTCGAGTATTTTGTGTGTACGTCGTCCGCACGTTTACCTATGTTTACCGCCGCGTCGTTGTATCAAAACCGCGATTGAACGAGTCGCATTTTTCTCCATTTAAATACTTTAAAAGTATCGATTTAGGTGAGGAAAGCTGCCTCACCATTGTTTCTTATACATCTAAACGAAGGGGAAACAGTGTAGACAATTTACGAGAATCGCCATTGTCGCAGTCAGGGATGCAGGATGTTTTTCGGCCTACGCAATCTCGAGCAACCAGGGGTTCAGCCTTCAGCCTAGTCACTATGAAATTTTGTGACGCAGAAATTATTATCAAAAAATAGCGCGTGCGCAGTAATTTTCTAAGTTTGAAACGCGGTCGCATTAATGTCTCAAACATTTAACGCCAATGCAATAATTTTTTTTTCAAATATTCAACGCTTCTGAGCTGTTTTGGTAAAAATATTTGCGTTTGCGATAATTTTAAGAAATATCTACATCTTTCTCATAAGTTTCCGTAAAAATCAGTACTTTAAGCGCTCCTCCTTTAGAGTAAAACCGATTTTGCAACCGAACTTATTTCATCTGTTCTCTTAACCTCATAAGTTCGGTTATACGAACCGAACGTTCAGCTACACGAATCGAAAGTTCGTACTTGATTTTTCTCACATCGGCTGCCCCTTTTGGTCCCTAAAAGCTCCATGACCCAACCCCCAAATTACCAACATGCCCGTACACTGTGTTGGTGTTTTGCACATAGCTACTCTTCCTTAGTTCAAAAAGCACCTGCAAAAAACATCCATGAAAGCGTAACGCGCGTTGGAGCTTTGGACCCGAAGCGGGGAGCAGAGTGTATGTAGCTGCGAGCGGAATAGTTGGAGAGAATTTGTAGTCGTCTCTCGAGAGAAGGAAGAGAAGAGGCGGGTTTTTTCGTCGACGACGGTGAGGGGGGCGAGGAGAGGGAGGCGAGCGTTGAAACAAGAGAGTTGGTTGACCAGAGGTTAATTAGCGCTATGGCGGAGGTTGCCTCGCTATTGGTTGAAGGAGTGGCTTGCGTGTCGCACGCTTTGCCGCGCGCCTCATACTCCACGCACGGCTTTAACTCGCCGATCTTCACTTTCGCTTTTGCTCTCAGTTCATTTTGCAAATGAACGAATAGAAAAATTGAGGAAAATAAGATTTGAAAGATTAATTGATAGATTAATGATGCGTGATGATAAAGCTCTGGTAGAAGATTCGTAAGTTGAGCTTTTTTAACAAATAATGAAAGTGCTGAATAAGCGAACGGTATGAGGTTTGAGTGTCGTATTCTTAATCGTTCTTTAAACAGCTTTTATCTCAAAGAGAAAATATATTGATCCTTACGCAGGATTACAATAATGATTCACAATTGCTAGAAGTACAAAATATGGAAGAAAATGTGTTACATTGAAATCTGAATTTCGGAAAATTTCTGTAAATTTCTCGAATACGGCCTCCTTCAAATGGAATACATTTTGCAATTTGGAAGCACAATTTTTGGCTCTTGCGTATAAAAACATGTATGTGCATAGGAAGACTAATGGTGAATACGGTGTTTTTAAACTGATTCAGAAATTGTATAGTTCCTGATGGCAAAATGCAGTCCGAATAACTTGTTCAATTAAATGGTGTATCAGTCGATGTAATTATCAACTAGGATATAATAGCTACTTACACTCATGCAGGGTGCCCCGAAAGTCCGATTTACTCCCACTAAAATTTTACTTATGAATTAGTTCATATTTTAAAAAGAAACCCTCGGGATTTTCATGGCTCAATGTAAGCTACTTTTAAAGTCACCTAAAATGTTTGGGGCCCCCACAGGTGGGGGGTGGGGCACTAGGGTGGACCGTTTTGGAACTTTTTTCGAAACTCCAAGATGGTCAGAGCTAAAAAGTTGCGTTTTGACATGAAAATAACGCTCAATACTTTTCAGAATTTTTGGAGGATGCCCTGAGCCCTCCCCAAAGCCATTTTTGTTGCCAAATTTGCTATTTTTTTAAAAAATTGCCTGGGTTCTGTCGGTTTAAGGCCCGACAAACTAATGGAATTAATCTGAATTCAATTTAAAATACTTTTAATATCATTTCAAACGACACAGGCACAGACTGTAATTTTATTTTTGCGATTCCGCATAGGGTATCTGGTTTTTTTGGAAAGTCCTCAAGTGAAACCTGGCGAATGAAATTACGGGTGTGAGCCTTTTAAATCCTCGATTAGGAGCGATCGGATGAGCGGGCGCGGTGGGATCTCGGCGGGACACACGCTCCGGCTCGGCTTAGCGACGGGTCATCAAAGTCAGCGAGCTCTCTCTCGCAGCTCATCAAAATCGTCATCAGCCCGATGCACTCGCCCAGCCCAAAGACTCCGCACGACACGAGTAATTTCCTGTCGCGACCAAATTCCGCCGCCGAGCTGCCAGATCGCGCCCCTGTCACAGGTCCCTGTCGCCGCACAGAGGATCGAGGCACTGGAAGAGGTCGGACAAAATTTGGAAACTCTAAACGTTTATAACTCCGTTTGTGCAAAACTTAAGGTCCTAAAAGCGGTACCATTGGTCTACTTGTAAAATTTCTAGAGGAAGCATCCCCTAGACTCAGAGGATCGAGTCAATAGGAGAGGTCGGACAAAATTTGGAAACTTTAAACGCTTATAACTCCCGTTTATACAAAATTTTGAGGTCCTAATAGCGGTCTTCTCGCAAAATTTTTAGGAGAAGGATCTCCCTGACTTTAAAATATCGCGTAAGAAACATTTAAATGTGCGGTTTTTGTCAAAAATTTCAAGTCCGACCTCTCTCCTGAACTCGATCTACTGTTCGACAACGAGGGACCACTAAATATTTATGACCGTAACCATGACCGGTTTCCTCACAAAATGTTCTACTCAAAGCACCCCTTGAAATGCAAAATTGGACGAAATAAACATAAAAATTTGCAATTTTACTGTAAAAAATTTCATGTCCGGTCTCTCTATTTGACTCGATCCACTGTGCGGCGCGCATGGAGGTATTCGGCTTAAAAATTTGATCACACCTTAAATTCCAGGACTGCAAACTTGTGCATCTGCGGGCCGATTATTGAAATTGATGGTCAAAGCAATATACCAACAAGACACAAGAAGTACAAACGGTACCTATTGGTTGAAGCTAGTGGTTGTAATGGACAAAGGAGCGCTGAAAAAAATGTTACGGGCTATATAGACATACCGTTCATTCTGGGCTCTAAGGCCGAAAGTTCCGGGTGCTGGAGCCGTAGCTTAATGCTCTGGGTGCTACGCCCGGAACTTCCGGCCCCTGAGCCCGGTACGCGAACGGTACGTCTATTTAGCCTGTAAAGCCGCGGCCGGAGTTTTTTTTGTTTTTTTTTTCAGTATACAAGGAATTGATTTAAGCCAGGTGACCGATCAAAGGTACAAGTGACTTTTAAAAAAGGTGATTTTAGCCAGGTTTTGAATTCGAATCTCATCGTGTGCGACGCCATCAATTTCGCGCAAAGCGCGGCGCGCTTGGCGGCCCGTCTCAGCGTGTCACCACCAAGGTTGCCAGATTTTGCGATAAAATAGGCATATTTTACACCGAGTAAAGCCGGAAAAGTGACGATTTTTCAGCGAAATCCGGCGATCGGCGTTTCGGAGGGCCCGTTCGGCGACGGATTTGGCAACCCGTCCCGCGGCGCGGCGCGTTTTCTGCTCGGAAAGAAACAATCTTCATAATCCGCCTTTGCAACGTCGCTCTGTCGCCCTAATCCAGCTTATCCCGAAAGTAATTTCGAAGTCCTTTGAAAACCAAAGTTTCCTCCGTTTCCTCGCTCCGTTTTAATCTTTTTTCTCTATGAAATGAGCCCCCCCCCCCCCCTCCCCGATATCTCCTTGCGACTTGATATTATCTCCGATACTCACCCCTCCCCCCCGCTCAGGTTTACTACCGGCGAAACAAAAATAGCGCGAGAAAATTTTCTCTTTTAATCAAAATGTATATTTTCCTACCTCCCGTCGGGCGAGTCCCGGCGCGATCCTCTTTCCTAATTTTTCCTCGTCGCGTTTCATTTAAAATGCCAGAGGGCTGCGCTTCTTGATCGCTTTGCGGTCCCACTCCCCGAATCAGTGGATCCGATATTTGTCATTTTCTGTGCTCAGACGCTACTAACCTCAAAATTTCATGTGACGAACTTTGAGGGCAAATGGAATAGGTATAGGTTTTGCCTTTTCAAAAAATACGCGTGTAACGGCTCAAAAGTACATGGAGCCTCATGGTGGAAAGAAAGTTCAAATTCACTTTTTGCTGCTTAAATATTGAATTTTAGTAATGAATTAGTCTTACCCGCAAAAAAATAGTTGGTGCTGATGACAAAACCGATCGCTTCGGTTTACAGGGATCCTGATTTTTCTATACTTACAGAACTTTTCTGTCGTGAGAATAGAGCACGCTGTCCACATAACGATAACTCCTGTTGCTGTAACAAAGAAAGTGCAGGAGCCCTAAGAACTGCCCTATTTTTTTCAGTGCAGAACATATTTGGACGTATTTCTGCCAAACGGAACTATGTGCATTAAGACATGAGCCCTGAGACCTATAAGAATAAATGCATAACAAGGCTCACGTCATAATGCACATAGTTCCGTTTGGCAGAAATACGTCCATTTTAAGACTAGTTTTAGTTGGAATCATTATTATCTCAATTCTTTCACAAACTGCCTTTATCTCTCTTTTCTTCTAAGCCCTTCATTTTTGCACTTTCGGTAACTTCTAAGTATAAAGGTATTTCAATGAAAACGAGTCCAAAAGTTCACTCGGGTCGTGTTGTCGTCGATAACGAAATAAAAACGAACCTGTGCTCGCCATGGTGGATCGTCAATCGTCCGCCAGAGGGCGTGTTCGGGCAATTTGCCCCGACGAGTGGGAGCTGAGCGCAAGGCCAAAAGGGGGGAGGGGGGGCAGATAACATCGTGCATGCTAATGTAGAGTCGGGAACGCGGGGGATGGGGCGGAGCGGGGGGCCCTCGGCCGTCGAACAATGAGCGGTTAATGTTTATTAGGAGCAAAAACAAAAACAAAAACAAGACGGCCATGTTGAGCGGCCCATTGGTCCAGCGGCAGAGGAACTCATCTCCTTCGCTATGGTTCTCGAGGTGAGAGATGATGCGAGATGAACCAGTACCAGACTCACGGCTGCTACGTGGCTGGTTCCTTGAGCGCTTTGCGCTCTTGGGTGAGGCGATAAGGATGCTTCGATATTATTGGAATATTCGAGAATTTCAAAATGGTAAATCAGAGACAATTGAAAATCTCATTTATGTACCAGAATTGTCGGGGGACTTTCATTCATGCAAAAATTCATCAAGCATAACTGAATTTAGATCTTGACTTCAGCAGAACGGGTTTCTCCAAATGGGTTGCAACTCCGTCGATCTGATGGTAAAAGTTGACCAAGTCCACCCGCAAAACTTCGCATAAAAGGCCGTGACTAAAAGTTGGACGAAAATGAATCATAGAAAATTATGTAAAAAATATATCACCGTAAAGTATTTCGATTGGGTTATGGGTCATCAGACCGTCTTCTATCTCCGGAAATTACAAATAATGAATGTTCACCGCAAAAAAAAGGATGCTGATTCAACATTCTGGATGTAAAAAAGTGTGCGACAACTCATTAAACGCTGAATTAACCGCTACAGTAGTTACTTTAGCGTCAAGATGTAAAACTAACTGCTACGTCGGTTAATTCAGCGTTTTGTGAGTCGTCGGATACTTTTTCATATCCAGAATGTTAAATTAGCATCCTTTTTTTGGTGTTGCAAATAGTATAAAATAACATTTTACAATTTTTGGGAGAATTAAAATGCATGATGCATCTATTATTTATAAAAATTGTAAAACAACGTACCAAGATGCAGTTGTTGTTGGCATGTCTATATTCAGAGTGCATTTCGAGCTCGATGCTCATCATCAGTAGAACGGGTGATAAAGATATATTTTATTTGCCACCTATTCTACTGATGATGAGCATCGAGCTCGAAATGCATCTAGAATAAGAGAATACCAACAATAATTGAATTGCATTTTGCAAAAAGGATCAGAAGCATTGCCGTGTTGCTAAGATTGTGCAACTTCATCCATAGAAATAAAACTACTGTAATAATGCGATTATATGGAATTCACATGGTAATTTTTGTCTTAAATTTACAGTTTTTAGCGTGTAAAATAGAAAATTTTTGTGGATGTTCAGGAGTCGCACAATTTCAGCAACATTTCAATGCTCTTGGTTCCTTTTTGCAAAATGCAATCCAATTGCATCTTGGTATGTTATCCTTATACAGTTTTTATAAATTCCCAACTAGACCTCTGCCCCCGAGAAAAATTTCTAGCTACACCACCTTCCACATTTACTTTTCCGTGCAGCCAGGGACGCATTCTCACGCAGTCGCCATGCCCGCCATAAGCAGGCACTCCAAACCCCGTCGGAGCGGCTGACGAATATTAATCATAGAAAATGACGTCCCGAATGACACCTTAAATTATTCCGATAAAATAATGAGTCCGACCGCCGCGCTTGCCTCCTCCCCCTCCTCCCCGCCCCCAGCGAATTGCAACCGCGCTTCAAAATGCACGCCGCGAGCGAGACGGGGGCACGAGGGGCTACACGGGGGTACATGGGGGCGGTAGGGGTTGATTGATGGTGCCCCGGTGCGAATCAATCACTGTTGCGCGGTGGAAACTGAATAATCGGTGCCTAGCACCCCGAGTCGGGGCCTGGGCGGGCGTTATTCTGCCATGATATTCAAAAACGCCGTATGAGCATTTGAGCGTTGCCGAATTTCCTTTCGGAAATTGTTCATTTTTGAAGAGAGTTATGAATATTTTACCTTGAAATTTTCAGGGTTTGTAGGTCAAATTTCGATCAAAATCCTACGGAAAATCGGAAGAGAAATATTTGTAAATTCCCCCGAAATTTGTGATTTTTCGAAGGAAATTTGGCAACGTCTGGAGGTTCTTAGGGGGTTTTTCCTGAGAACGGCAGCGTTGAGCTGACGCGGACGATATAAATGAGCGGGGGGCTCGCTCGGCGCTCGGGGATAAATGGTGGCCGCCCGTTTTGTCTCTCGGGTTTCGGGAACATCGGCGGGGCTTGTTAGACCCGGACATTTTTGGATCGATTTTTTAAGCGGGCCCGTATTGTGTGCGCGTAGCCACCGCTGACGGCCATTAGTCATAAACGCGTCCGTTGCGACGTGTGCGATGGCCGCTTACCAGGCCAGGATCCGACTTCGGTGGTGGTGGAGAGCCGTGTGAGGGGACTTTCGGCCAATAGGGAAGCCGGAATATCGAGGAATGCTTCAAGACTGTGCTCGAAATTTTAGGAATTTTTTTTTTCTTATTTTTAAACCTCACGGCAAAAAAGTACTCTGGAAAAAAAACACATTGGATCTAGAGTCCAGACTCTTGAGAACATTGACAAGAAAAAATACTCTTGATTCGATCCGATTTAAGCTTATAAATCAAAAGGAAATCCGCTCAAATTAAGAGGCTTAGTTCTTGATTTAAGCAAAAATTCGGTTGAATCAAGAGTATTTTTTCTTGTCGATGTTTTTAAGAGTCTGGACTATAGATCCAATGTGTTTTTTTTCCACTGATTAGCCTCTACAAGATTGCACACATACTTCACGCACTGCGTCAAACACAGTACGTTCAGCAGCGGTCGGCGTGAAACGCATAGCGCCTACAAGATTGTAGGAATACTTCACGCATTGCGCCAAACACGATGCGGTCTGCGCGGCGCGGCGGCGGGAGTTAAATTCATTAATCCAAAATGTTTGTTCTTTCATTTTTTGGTTTATTTCTTATAAATGGAGGACCTTGTCCACACAGAGATAGGTTTACGAAACTCAACTTTCGCGCAAAGTTCCGTGAGCTCTTGCTAGTAGTGATGTAAGGGCTTTCGCAAAAAATGTGTTCAACACGAGTAAACGCGTCTTATGCACCCCACCCTCGCTGGCACGTTCATTTGATGGTTTTTATTGATGTTTCAAAACGAATGAGAAGGGGGCGGCAAAATACAGGCGGCTCATGGGCGGCAAGAAAGTAAATCCGGCCCTGGCTTAAACCTAGCAACATTGGAATGCTATTGGTTCCTTTTTGCAAAATGCTATCCATATAGACAGTGGATTCCAGAAAAGTTCATCACCAAAAAATTTAATACTTCGCATCAATTCCGGATTTCATGAGAATGGCCGATTCTCCTCTTAAACCGGTCAATTTGGTGCGAAAACTTACTTTTTTGCGATTGTTGAAGGCTTGTATTGCAATTTTGTTCGGGTCACCCCGATATATTTCAAATCTCGCTGCGACTATTTGGACATTGACGCTTATGTACGATAGCCCTCGAAAGTATGAAGAGCCCCGCGGTTTGGGGACTTCTTTGTGCGCTTCCATATTCAAGGTCTTCGGACACGTCTTTCGTTGGCGGACGGCGTTTCCAGGAACCCGGGGTGCCGCGCACCACCTGAGTGGCCCGCGGGCCCGGGGGCCCTCCGTCGGGTCGCCCAACCCGGAGCCGCGTGGAAAATCGCCATGCCGATATTATGCCCCCCTCACTCCCCCCAGTCCCCTCCCTGAGAACCGGGCGACGCAGTTGCGTGCGCAGGGCCCGCGGCCTCCTGAATCTCGTTTCAGGCTCGAGAAATTGATTCGCGGCTAAGACAACACCTCTGGGCACAGTGTTGGCAAATCTGCACAGGAGGAAATAGAGGAAATTATATATCTTAGAGGCACCAAACTGCTATTATTCCGTGAAGCATAAAACCTAGTTACTTTCGAAATTCATCGAAAATTATATTTTATGTCAAATTGCGTCAAAATAACGGAGTTTTGATTTGTTTTCCGTGCTTTAAGACTTGGATTTTGCAAGAGTGTTGACGCCATGTTGTACCTATTCACGCATGGTGTCTAGGACCGGGGATAACCGGGCATCCATTAGGGAATGAAAAATTTCAGGGAAAATTAGGGAACGTGTTCTAAAACTCAGGAATCTCCTCGTCTTCAGTTTATAGACCGTATCGTCTTCAAATTTTGCGGGAGTGTCACGTATCCATTCTCATTATTTTAATTTAGGTTTATGTTACTGCACCTGACCCGCCATCATTGAACTCTTGAATGACATATTTAAATCTTCAAGTCATAATAATACTAGAAAAGCTTCCATTGACCAGATAATATAAACACCAGGAGCGCTTTTGGAATTGAAAATTTGAATTTGCGCCAAATAATCGGTTGAAAAATTAAAACAATTCGAAATTTATACGTAGAACTTCGAGGAATTATGTAGTTTTTTCCAAGGGAATCCCGGAAAAGTGGGATAAAACGTCGGAATCTCATCGAGGAATGAGCTCCTAAAAATCAGGGAAAATCAGGGAAAAATCAGGGAATGAGCATGGTCAAGAATTCTAGGCACCATGCATGCACATCACGGTTTGAAGTAAATCGAAAATTGCCATTTTCTATTTTCCTCGATATTTCAGGGTGCATTGAATTTTGTAGAAATAGTATCGAATGCATTGAATCGATAGTATCGAATTTTACAGAAAGGTATTGAATACTGGAAGAGCATTCGGTTCGTACGACTGAACTTTTCTCCAGTGCGACAGGACGCTTGAAGCCACGTCAAAATTTGGCATCACAGAAGCGCTAGATAATGGACTCGCACATGAGCCGATCGCCACTCATAAATACATTCTGAAAATCTCATTAAACCTGTAATTGGTTGCATGTGTTGCAACCTTGAGCCGGCGCGTCGTCGGAGCGAGCGCGCTCATGTGTGTGCTTGCACGGAGCCTCATCCGTAAAACAACCTAAGCGCCAGGCACCTCAAACGGAGCGTCTGTCGTTTTTACGTACGTGGCTTGGCGTGCGTGTGTGCGTGCAGATTGAAAATCCCGAACAAAGAGCGGAACCAATCCGGTGGCGGCCCATCACGTGACAACCAATTAATTGTGAAACAATTTGACTAGCCGCTTCGCGCGGAAAATAAGGCGCGGGGATCCAGGTTTTCCGGGGGAAGGGGAAGAGGTAAAGCTCTGTCGGCGGTTCGGCAAGACGTATATTGCAGTGGCGTGGCTTGAATTGCGATGTATCGATTGTTCTGCCATTTAAACCTATGGTAAAGAATCGATTATTAAGGTGTTCGCTGCGAACACCCTGTTAATCGATCCTTTTCTATAGGTTTAAATGGCAGAAATATCGATACATCGCAAAGCACGCCACGCCACTGGTACATTGCTGTGACTAGGAAAGAACGCCGTATGAGCGGCCGCGCGTTGCTGTCTGAGTTTTTACCGACGAGAACCGATCTTCCTTGATAATCTAGGTTTGCCTTTTTTTGATTTTCTTCAAAAAGTTTAATCACAATACTGGAAAAATCTCTTGAATCGTCCAGACCCTTAATTTTGACAATAAAAAAACTGCGATTGATTAAAGAGAATTATTTTTTCTTGTCAAATGTTTTAAGAGTCTGGACTTTGGATCCAAGAAACTTTTTCTCGCGTGAATTTAATATGGTACGTTTGAAAGTTGAAGAATGATATCCTAAAATTTTCTCGGAAATGAATTTTTTTAAATAAAATGTTTTAAGTTATTTAAGGTCTTCAATCCATTTGAGGATTCTTCTGAGCATCAGGTTAGGGTTAGTGCACATCCATGCTCCAAGTTTCTAGATTTTCAGGGATTAAGGCCGAGTGGAATCTGTTCCTGCGGATCCATTCTTTACTTTAATGAAAATTTGTCGCCACCACCGCGGGATTCGAACCCGGGACCTATTGGTCTAGAGTTAGACGCGCTGACCACTGGGCCAACCTGGCCGGCATTTTCGTTTTTTTTCGACGGAAAGAGACAGGTCGACTCTTGTGACGTCCTTCCTTTGCTGTGAAATTCCAATCGCAGCAGGATATGGATCCATTTGAAAATTGATTCGAGTGTGTAACGGATTTTAAGCTCTGCCATCCCTGCCACACCGCCTCACCCTCCACCGCGGCCGGGACTTTAGTTAGACTTATGAAACCACCCTCCCGCAAGTTCAGGAGCCTAATGGGGGAGCCTAAAAAAAAGGCAGCGAGCTCCGAGGAGAAAGTGAGAAAAACACTCGAGCGCACGGTCCGCGGGGGGGGGGGGGGGGGGGCACTCCCGAGTTCCAGAGGAAGAGTTGAATCCCCGCCCCCTCCCTCCCCCGATTTGAGGGAAACTGTCAAGTGTTTTCTGCGGTTCTGAAGAGGTCTTAAATCGCGGTCGGAGTCGCGAGGGGGGGGGGGGGGGGGGGGGGGGAGGAGGGGGAGGGGGCGGGGACCCCGATATGTGGGAAACACTTATAGAGACATGGGAACCTCTCGACGGCCGCTCTAGACGGGACTCCACCACTAATCAATAGAGATCGTGCTGTTTTAAGGGTTAGACGAGTCACCAGCTCGGGCAGCCGAGCCCTCTGTTGCCAAATTTTGGATTTTTTGGATTTGTGTACGAAATGCTCTAATGCTGCCGTGTTAAGGAAAAGCGCCGTATGAACATTCGATAGTTGCCAAATTTCTTTCCATGAAATGTTTATTTTTAAGGAAAGTTATGAATATTTTTCCTCTTAATTTTCAGGAACTTTAGGCGAAACTGCGAACAAAATTATCTAGGAAATTGGAAGAAATATGTACATAAGTTTACCGACCAATTGGAGTTTTGGCAAAAGAAATTTGGCAACGTCTGAAGGCTTATACGGCGTTCTTTTTCCTTAGCACGACAGAGTGGAGCAATAAAATACTGCCGTGTTTAGGAAAAACACCATTTCAACCTTTAGGCGTTGTCCAGTTTTTTTTTTTTTTTTTTTTATATATATAAAATCATAATTTTAAAGGAAGCTTCGAATATTTTTCTCCCAATCTTCCACGAACTTCTACTCGCACTTTCATGTAGGTTTTGAATATTTCGAAACGAGATATTCATAATTTACTTTTATCGAGGATAGTTTGGCAACTTTCGGATATTTTTAAGGCATTTTTTGTTGGCAATGTCAGAATAGTGTGCAAAATCACAGAATAGATTGATACACAAAAGTAGCCGGAATATTTCAACACCAAGATTAAACCGAAGTCCGAAAAAAAGCACATGAAAAAGGGAGACCGAGGCTAAAAACATCAAACAATCACAGAAATATCAACCCGGGATATCGGGTAGTTATCGAATAGTTCTCTTCATTCAAAGGATGGATGGGAGAGTTAAAAATAAACTTCATAGTGATTTTTGTGGTAGGAACAGGGAAAAATAATTTATAATTTTTTTTAAAACTGATATAGGTGCATTTATGAATCCGCATTTAAATTTTATACATTTAAAAATTAATGTTTTGAACCACCATGTCTGGGCTGAAATTCGTTGAATTGCGAACTTCTCGTTCTTTAATAGTCCAAATATTACGCGGTTCGTTTGCAACTTATTCTTTCGGATACTAGAAAATTACTCAAATTCCGAATTTTTGGCCCGCGTAACGCATTGCGAAAAGTCGCATCTTCGAAAAAATTATCCTCAATGCACTCTGAAGCTCTGACTTTCGTTTAGATAGTCACCAATAATTGTGATCATACGTAGATCAAAGTGGAATATCAATCTGGCTTTATGTTTCCATAGGTTCCTTCTTTTGTGCGTAGGAAAACGGAGAGTAATGGAGGAAAACCAAAAGTGCGAGTTTCGCTGGACGCGCGAGGAGGAAAAACTGTAACCAAAGGCGTTAAGGAAAACAGGCAAATGTCGGGAGCTTTCGTTAAAAATAGCAACTTTTTCCACTCACTTGATTTTCCTCTATCTCACAAGATATCATGAGCAAAGATATAAAAACATCTGACAGTTGGACATCATTTTGCAATAAAGAACTAAAATTTCTGTCCCATCCGTAAAAGCACCTCTCTGCACAGAGAAAGTGATGGCACATATGTTATTTCTAAAATGAGCCAAAACATGTAGTTTCCAATTGCAAAATGTAGTCTAATTTTAAATCGGAATGCGATTACTTTGATTTCCGTGTCGGCCTTGCATTAAATCTTATTGAAAACTAAATTCAGTTTTAAATTTAGAGTGGAATCAGTGCTGCTTTTAGATGCATGTGTTATTGTTCGGAAAAGTCTGGACTTTTTTTTTGTTGCATTTTGTCGCTCGAGGAGTCCCTAGAAAATAAAAGCTTTTTTTCCTCGACACGTGTTGGCAATGCATCAAATGTCCAGGAAATTATGCTTTAATTTCAGTTTCAATAGTCACAAATGTATAAGCTGAAAATCACGCGTGGATTCGTTCCATCTCTCGATGCCGGTCTGCGAATCGATTAATGAAAGTCAGAGATTTTTTTTGTTTCGGTTTTGGAAAACTTTAAAATGAGAAGAAATTTTCCCTCTAACAATCTTAGCAAGAGATTGCAGAGAGATTGCAGATTGCAAATGATCAGCAGAGAGGCAATTCTATTTTCAATTATTGGTTCAACAGTCATAATTTTACGAATCTAAAAGAAAATTGAAGCCAGGTTTAAATACACCGTTAAAGATGTCATATTTTGATGCATGTCCTGCTCAGGACGCAGTGGAAAGGAAGTCGGGAAGATTCATCTTTTTTATTTAGGATAACTTGTGCGTTTTGGAGAATTATTTTTTTCTTTGACTTTTGTGAAGACACCAAGAAATACTCTCCATTTCATAATCTGCAGAAAGAAATCCCTTTTAAATAAAATGGAACTCCAATCATAGTAAATTTCACCTTACTCTCCTTCCATTATCAAAACATCTGAAATTGTTTTTAAAAACAAACCATCAAGTAGTCAACGAAACTGGAACTTTAAAAATCTCGTCTGGGAAGGTACTACAACCTCGTACTATGCTTTAAATGTTTTAACATTTTTTTTTACATTTCTTATTCAACTGAAGAAGGCTGCAGTGTTTCGAGCCAAGACACCCTGGTCAATTGTGTTAAAAAAAAGCCTTGTTACCCGCTGTTTTAATTGTTTTTAAATGTATATCTTGTCACGCGGGCTGCGGACTGCGGAACATCCAACATTTCTTATATTCAACAAAAGTTTCTTTGCTTTAAGTGGACCACGCTTAGCAGAAAGGAACCAAGTCACATCAGCTATTGCCAAAAACCGGGCACTTTTATTTTTCACAAAAAAAAAACGTTTGTGCGGATTCCTTTGAACATTTTAAGGGATTTGCCTCGTAAAGTGCAGAAAATTCACTGAAATTTGCTCAAAAATCCGCACAACCGTTTCCACGTAAAAAATTAAATCTCAATTAAATTTGGCAATAGCTGATGTGGTTTGGTTCCTTTCTGCTTAACGTGGTCCAAGCAGGAACCCCCTATGAGTGTGCACTTCGAGAGAATATCCAGGATTTCCATCGGCTTGACAACGTTGTAAAGCGTCGCGTTGAACGTTTGGTCTGGTCTCTCGTCCTGTGCTCCTCATTGCCTCTCGAAGCTTCTTTTTCCTCCTCCTTCTTGTGCTTCTTCTTCCTCTTTTTCTTCTTCTTCTCTTTGACGAATGCTTATCAATGATTACTCGCCCGCTTTTATATCCGCCGCTTTCTCGGAGTGCATCTCTTCAGCCGATGCGATCCTCAAGAGCTTGGACTTGCAACCCCCTCCGTCCCCTCCACCCTTCCATACCATCCTCATGACGTCACAATTTACGTTGACCTCACTTTTCATGGTCGTCTTCGAAGTTCGATGGATGTAATGTCCCCGCGGAGAACTGCCGCGCTAAGGAAAAACGCCGTATGAACATTCGAGAGTTGCCAAATTTCCTTGGATAATCCATGTATTTTTGAGTAAATTCATGCGGTTTACGGACAGTAGGTCTACAAGAAAAAGGGCTACAAAAAAAGGGCTACCTTGTTCCTTGAAACACATTTGCACATTTGCACATTTTTCCTTGAAATTCTCAGATATTTTAGATTAAATTGCGGACAAATTGTATGAAAAGTCTCTTGTGTTGAAGACAATTTTCACAATTAGCTTCCACCTGTCACCAAGTGGCCACAACGAAAAAATAGTGGAGTAGATTTAACATTCTGGTTGCAGGGCCGGATTAAGGAGGTGGCCACGTGGGCCGCGGCTCATGGCGGCAAATTCAGGTGGGCGGCAAATGTTGCAATGGAGAATTTGCAAGGGTCTGAAATTTGATGAATTTCCTGTTTAAGTGGAATCCTCTGAGTGAACTGAACACGAAGATACCCTTGATTCATAAATTGAGCGATTATTAGAGGAGATATGACAAAATAACCGATTCTGCTAAAATACATGTGTTTAAATGGGAAATGCCGCCAGATGACGTCACAAGGCGGCGCATTTTCTCACTTTTAAATCAATTTTTCTCCAATTTCCCATGTCAGAAAAAAATTATGAAAAATATTGCGAACTCAGCTCATTAGGCACTTTCAGATGAAGCAATAAAAAAATTGCGTGCAAATTCTCCATTGTTTCAAATGAAGTTATGAAGAAAAAAATCTGATTCAAAAAAAAAATTACAAACGAGAAAAGGCGAAAAAAGCTCTCATTTCCTGAGAGTTAAAGTATAGTAATTTCTAATTTGTTCGTCTTTCGGTGATACAAGAGACAGAAGTTGAGCGAGAATCCAAACACGCAATTTGGCCCGGAGCGGCGCGGCGCAGAGAGCAATGATGACGTGGACTTGAGATGGAAAGGAGAAGCTCTCGGCGCGCCGGTCAGCATGAAACGCGTATTAGCGCCTACAAGACTCCATGAATACGTCACGCATTGCGTCAGACGTAGTGCGGTCAGCAGCGATCGGCGCGTGAAACGCATAGCGCCTACAAGACTGTAGAGATACTTCACGCATTGCGCCTAACAGTGCGGTTGGCGCGGTGGCGGAAATTAAAAATATTAAACCACATTCATGTTTATTCTTCCATAATTTACTCGTTCTTTTTTTATAAATGTAAGGCCTCGTCCACACAGAGATAGGTTTACGGAACTTAATTTTCGCACAAAGTTCCGGGAACTTTTGCTAGTGTTGACAGGGCTTTCACCAAAAATGTGCCGAACGCGAGTAAACGTGTCTTATGCACCCTGCCTCTTCAGACACGTTCACTTGATGGTTTGTATCGGTGTTTCAAAACAAATAAGAAGGGACGGCAAATAGGTAAATCCGGCCCTGCCTGGTTGTAAAAAAAATGTGCGAGAACTTATAAAATGCTGAATCACTCACGACAGCAGTTACTTTGGCAATGTCAAGATGTAAAAATAATTGATGTAGCGAGTAAATCAGCATTTCATGAGTTTTCGGACACTTCTTTTTCGGTGCAGTGGAGGGTCTCTTGTCTCTGATTAAAGCCCACTGTTGACCAAACTTTCGTTGTGCCAAAGTGAATGGAGATGTTGCATGTCTGAGGGATTTGCGACTTGATTGTTGTTTCTTATGTAAAAGTTCGCGAGAAACACAATGGTGCCACTGGTTTTCTCTAAGATCAACTCCCAAGCTTAAAAAAGCTCTCAAGTTGAGGCCATAATGGAGGGGATACCCCACGCTATCCTGAGAGTCCACCTCTACATCAAAACAAACTCTCCGTGCAAAGATAGGGAGCAAATACATTAGCAAGGTTGCCGTGTTTTCAGTTTTGGAGTCCCCAAATGAAGTGCCAGCCCTGTCAATGTATTTGCTCCCTATCTTTGCATGGAGGGTTTGTTTTGATGTAGAGGTGGACTCTCAGGGTAGGGCGGGATATCCTCTCCATTTTGGCCTCACTTTGAGAGCTTTTTTTGAGCTTAGGAGATGATTTTAGAGAAAACCAGAGGCACCATCGTGTTTCTCGCGAACTTTTACTTTTACGTAAAAAACAACAGTCAAATCGCAAATCCCTCACACATGCCACATCTCCATTAATGCAGTTTGTTGGAGCAACCAGTGGCATAGCGTGATCCCGGATCGCTCGTGTAAGAGCACGAAACGCGGACAATATGTGGCTGATGCAGTCGACTGCACCCGTAAACACTGCGGCTCGCAGACAAGTGCAGCATCGCATCGGGGCTCAACAAGGCGTGGAAAATTAGGAAATTGACTTAGATTCGGGATCAGGGATCGGGGGACTGCCCGAGGGTTTATTAATATGATTTGGTATTTAATATCATTTAAAGTGTTTCACTCATTCCGTAAATAGAGTGTGGAGTGCCCGGCCGCGGAGCCGAACAAAGGGGCCGGGGGGTGAGTCTGATTGGATAACAAAAGCTCGCGCTTTGTACGCCACCGCCCGGGACAATGGCATCTCCCGGCTCCGGGATCAGAACTCGGGACCGGGACTCCGGGCCTTTGCCGGATCGACCCCGAAAAATACGCCGGGTTTGAGGTCAGTTTCGGGTCTCGTGAGTAGCTTTTGACAGTTGATAAGCTCTAGGGGGTTTAAAAAAGTCCAAACGGCGATAAAGTACCTTTACAGTGAGGGTATGGAGGGAGAATTTGCACGGACATTTTCTATCGCTTCATCTCAGTATGTTTGAAGAGCTGATTTTGCATTATTTTTCATAATTTTTGTCCGATATGGGAAATAGCATGAATGTAGATTCAAAAGTGAGAAAATGCTCTTATTAGTGACGTCATTTGGCGGCATTTCCCATTCAAGCTTATGTATTTCAGCAGGTTAGATCATTTAGTCATATAATTCTACAATAACTGTTTAATTTATTAACCCAGGGTTTCCTCGTGATCAGTTCACTCAGTGGATTCCACTCAAACACGAAATTTGTCAAATTTCAGACACCCGCAGATTATCCAGTTCATGAAGTCCTTACGGCGCAAAAAGGCAGTGAACCTATGAACTTGAAATGTCTAGGATCATATTTATTACAATTGTTACGATCCGATGTTTATAAAACACGTATTTGACTTATTTTTGACATGAATGTACTCAGTTCTTGTAAAAAATGCCGAAAAAGAGGGTCATATGTAATTTAGGGACGGCCCTTAAGGGCAGGCCAACTGATCACTCTTTATGTATACGTTCTTTTCTTTAACTGTTCGATTTGAAATTTGGTCGTATTAGGTTTCAACATCGACCGGTTTAGATTTGAAATTTGGTCGTATTAGGTTTCAACATCGACCGGTTTAAACACCCCTGGGCACGAAAGTTCCCTTTTCTCGATTTTTTCGCACGATGTTACAACGCAGCAGCGGTGTAGCGGGGCGGCATCGCGACGCAAGCTTGACTCGCGGTCAACGCAATCCGATGTTGCCATTTTAGGTGAACAATTCCGAATTTTGCGTCGTCCGCACAGGCAACCCTGGTAGTTATGATTAATCAAGACGATCTCACGTCCGATTTTGTCCTGCCCTCAGCGACCCTGTATCGAATGACCTTGATCGATATATAGCGTTGTTAAGATAGGGATTTATCGATTGAAGTCGTTCGATAACGATTCAACAATCGACCCGCCGGCCAGTGTCCACAGCCACCTCCCCCCGCTCTGCTCCTGTCGATCATCGAAAACTCAATTGAAAAACTCGAGGGGCTAATTCTGGTATTAATTTTCTTGCCCCCCCCCCCCCTTCGCCCCGCCCTATGCTCCCTGGGAGAGCCGCGCTTTGCGTCTTTTTCGATTTTATCGGTTTCTGTTAGATGTGCGTAAGTTCGAAAACTCATGAGCCCTGGCTTTCGTTGATCACGCAGGACGCTAGGGCTCATAACTTTTTGGACTTACGTCCAGACGGACGTAACAGAAACCGATTCAATTAACTCCGGATTAAGGGGGTGGCCACATGGGCCGCGGCCCATGGCGGCAAATTTTGCAATTTTTTTAAATGTAGGTATAAGAAAATATCGGATTTAGAAAAAAAAAATTGCAAACGAGAAAAGGCGACAAAATCTCTCATTTCCTAAGAGTATAGTAATTTTTAATTTTGTCGTCTTTAAGTGGTACAAGAGACAGCACTTTAAGTAGTCGAGTTAAGAGAGAAATCAAACACGCAATTTGGCCTGGAACGGCGCAGCGCAGAGAGCAATGATGACGAGGACTTGAGATGAAAAGGAGAAGCCCTCGGCGCGGCGATCGGCATGTAACGCATATTAGCGCCTACAAGACTGCACGAATACTTCACGCATTGCATCAAACACAGTGCGCGGTCATTGCGGTCATAGCGTGAAACTGATAGCGCCCACAAAAATGCATAAATACTTCACGCATTGCGCCAAACACAGTGCGGTCAGCGTGAAACGCATGGTGCCTCGCGCCTACAAGACTGCGTGAATACTTCACGCATTGCGCCAAACACAGTGCGGTCTGCGCGGCGCGGCGGCGGAAGTTAAAATCATTTAACCTCATTCATGTTTGTTCCTTCATAATTTGTTTGTTCATTTCTTATGAATGAAAGGCCTTGTGCACACAGAGATAGGTTTATGAAACCTAACTTTTGCTAGCAGTGTTGTCAGGGCATTCCCAAAACATGTGTTCAACACGAGTAAACGCGTCTTATGCACCCCTCCCCCGCTGACACGTTCCTTTGATGGTTATTTTTGATGTTTCAATACGAATGAGAAGGAGGCGGCAAAATACAGGCGGCCCATGGGCGGCAAGTAGGTAAATCCGGCCCGGAGAGAGAGTCGCGTTCTCATGTGAGAAAGAAAAAAAGGTGGTTTCCAAACTTGGACATCTTAAAAGTTTTTCCCCCGAAATCTAATAATTTTCCAACTTTTCTCTTTTAAACAATCAATGCGATTAGGTGATCATTTCTCCTTAAAAAAGCAAGGAAACACTTGAAAAAATGCATGAAAATGGTGTAAACACCCGAGGCGCGAAGTGATGCGGAGGGTCTCACCGCGAGGCAACCAGAGGGCGCAGCCCCCTAGTTATTTAACATTCATGGGTATTCGGAGAGACATCCGAATATATTCGAAGACTTTTCCAAATGTCACACTCGCACGACCGAGGGAAAAATTGAATCGTTTTCTGTTAGACGGACGTAAGTCCAAAAAGTTATGAGCCCCAGCGTCCTGCGTGATGATGAACTAGTTAAGTTAAACAATTTTAAAATAAAGTGATGAAAACTTGTTCGAGGGAGCAAGGCCGATTTGTAACGCTGTGCTATAGAGGGTTAATGTAAACGTGTTTTTTATGTATTATCTTATTCTTGTACTCGTATTTTATTTTACTTTAATTTATTTTCAATTCTTAAATTCTTATCCACTCCTCAATCCACGGAATGATTTTGCTCGCACACCACACGCACATAGTCAGGAGAGTCGAGCAAATTCAACAAGTCGTTGGCTCCGGGCTCGACTAATTAGGTTCGCTCAAGTGAATGAGGAACTATCGCCAATGGAGACATATGTGGAGGGGCCGGGGGGGGGGGGGAGCTTCAGTGGCGGATTTCCTCAATAAAGGGACCTCCTCTCCGTTATCTTAATACGTTTCATTACTCGTGTTATACGCTCGCTGCACGATTCGCGCTCGTACCTTCACGAGTCGTCTCTGAAAGCGAGCAAGTGTAGTCTCAAATCGACTGTAGTTAGGTGGTTCTTTTAAAAAACAGGAAATACCCTTGTTCGTTTTGGTTAACTAGGGGGTACAGGGTACACCCTTTAGCCGCTACGCGGTCCACCAGAAGGTGCTCCGTTCCCTCCAAGGCCTATTTCTCGAAGCCAAGGTTCCTTCGAAAGTCGTCCAATCTCTTTCAGATGAAATCCCTGAAATAGCTTAAACGGCAAAATTCACCTTAATTTTACCAATACGAGACATTATGAGAAAGCCGTAAGTGCGCCAAAATTGACTTAGTGTTGGGCAAAACAGCCGTAAGTGACATTATTCCTACAGAGAGCCAATGAAAACAGTGCTTTCAAGTAAAGTACCGCACTCTTTTGCAAATTTCTAACTCGAAATGTGTTTGTTGTGTGTCCAAAACGCAACCACGAAAGTATGCAGAAGACAGCATTTACGGCTGCCTTGCCTATCACTAGCCTAACATACAAATGAAAAATACCCTTTTTATATAATTGAAATGAAATCCGCCGATTTTTAACCATCCAAAAGATATCTAAGAGTCTTTCGGATGATCAGTGGCAATTTGTCAAAGAACGGAGGCTTCTTTTAATAAAATTTTCCACTCGGACTCTTTTGAATCCATTTTCTCAAAACTTCATTTTTTTTGCACTTGCTGCTTTCTTCGCTATCATGGCAGCGTGGGCTTCATCCGAAATTTCGAGGGAGCATCGATGGTTGATGGATGGTGGAACTCGGACACGGAACGCTCCCCTACAATTTCCTTGGCAGAAACGGTGAGGCGGTTCGGCGCGGCGAGAGGGAAAGCTACTTTTCCACGATTCAGTTGCTATGCAACATTCGCAACCTCCATGGCGCTTTTCCACCCCTGTTTTCCATGCTCCCGCCGTGATCATGATCCCCCTTTTCCCGTCTACCTATCACCGCTTCTCAGTTTCATCTGCGCTTTGATTGATCGAAAGTTGTGGTAGTCGGTTGCAAAACTGAGCAGCACAGAGGGAGCTTGAAGGAGTATCTCAGTGATGCAGATATATTGTGCCATTTTGTTGTATTCCGATGGCTCCAGTTGAAGAATGCATGTCTCAGTTTGCAACGCCACAGGTCACCGTTCATGTTTTATTATCTTAAACGGAAGCTAACAAACAGTTCTCATTGAAATTTTCTCCTTTCGTTCCTTTCGAAAATCACAGAAAACCTGAACAGCAGTGTTGTATCGATCCCAAGAATTGATTCTGAAAATATTTGCGTTTTACTTTGAGACACCTAGTATTCTAGAGACCCCTGCTGTTTAAGCTACAGTCTAAAAGTTACTTTAAGTAATATACAAATGAATAACAAAATCTCGATTAGCCTCTAGCTTTTAATGGAACTTTGGTTGGTTTTTCCCAGTGCTTCTCATTCTAACTGCCTTCGTGCGGCCCTGCTTTTTAAATGTGTCCTTACCAAGAAAGGCAAAATTTCATGAAAAATGAAATCTTAAAATTTCTCGTAAAATATTTCATGAAATTTCAGCAATTTAAGAAAGATATTGAAAAATTCCGGTTCCTTTTCATGTTTCGCAAAATGTAAAAATTGTGGCCATCTTCTATTTTTGTGTGTTTGAGTGCGGGTTGCACACTGTAGCCCCTGAAAAATATGAAATATTTCACAACATCGTGAAATTTCATGAGATATTTCACTGAAATTTTTATCCTACGTTCCATGACACCCTGGACCTAACCCAAAATTTGCTTGAAGTCGTAGAACAATTTTAGCCCAAACGTTTCTTATCCTCAAAACTCCTACTGCTGCTAGACTTCATCGTTTAAATGCGTACAACCAGATACGATGTTTTGGAATTTCGTCATCAATTTGTCCTCGAGCAACAGATGAGCGATAATCGACTCGATGAAGGACGAGGAGAAATCGATCGATTCCGAGTCGTCCCATTCACGGAGGAAGGAGGCATTAGTGAAATTATTTCGCGCCCGACGCAGGAACGCAGTAGCCGCAGGAAGCCGACGGGGTGAAGCGGAAAGCGAAGGGGGCCGGCGGTCCCGAAATTGATGGAAGTCGTAAAATTGAGATAAAACGCACGAGTGTATTTTTAAGAGACCTTTAATTTGAATACAGTCGAACTGAAGCCAGATCCGAGTTCCTGACAGGTCATGTAGATCCTGGCCCCCGATAGCCGGGACAAAGGGCTCCTCCTTGCAACACCCCCCCCCCCCCCCGCCGCTGGTCGCCCCCTCACTGGCTTCCCCTCGCGGAGGAGATAGCATCTCCGACAGCCACCCGACACCGACCTTGACAGATTTTCATGGAAATTACTCTATTTTCAGCAATTGAAAATGCAGAAAAAGTTTAAAAAAAGAAAAGTTGACCATTGTCTTTTTCAGGAAAAGGAAGGGGAAATTCAATTTAGAATATTAAAAAATGTATTTTATTTTAAAATTTTCCCAATTGTGATGTAAAAAATTGAAGATCAGGAGGTAAATTAGCGCAATCAAATTTATTCGAAACAGAATTAGTAGACGGACAGACTGTCATTCAAACTTGAAATGACTGGTGTAAAAACATATTTTGTCAATACCTTTTGCATACATTTTGTGCAAAAATAGCAGTTTGCTTGTAAACGTATAAACTTGAATGAAAGCGAAACCCAGCATTCAAAACAAAACTTTATAAAAAGAAATTGTAATACTTACATACGGATGATCTCAGTCAAAAATGTATTGGGGTGAAAATTTTCGACGTTACGGTCGGAAATACTATTTTGTTCACTGTAACCGGACATAACAAAAAAACGAAGGGATAAAAATGATATTAAAGTTGGAAAGTGTAGTAAAAAACAATAAAAGTTATATGATTTAACTCCATTTTTCAGAATAGTTAAATAAGAAAAGTGCTTGTTAAATGTCGCACACAAACGATTTGTGCAAAAAATACGCCTAGAGTATAATTTTTAATTGTTTTACTTGTTTATAAAGGGATCAGGGTCACTTTTAGAAACGATGTAATTAAATGATTGACCCTATAGACGCTACTAGTGCCACGTCACAGAAAAGCGATATATTATATCGATTTCGCATTGGTAGCATTGAAAGAGATTACGCTAATTTAATTGTTTTGATCCAATTCGATATGAATGATGACGTCGCCACTAATAGCGTGTATAGGGATTCTCCATTATATCGAATTGGATCCAAACAATAACATTGGCGTAACCTCTTTCAATGCTACCAATGCGAATAAATCGATTTACATCGCTTTTTGTGATGTGCCATTAATAACGCCTATGATGACGTCGCCACTAATAGTGTCTATGACGATTCCAACGCGTAAAAAAATGATTTTCTGTCAGATTCGGCAACATGAGGGCCGCCCGGGGCCAAGATGACGTCGGTGAATAAAAACAAATCCTGAGGAAGTTTTCATCGGGAACGGGAACATCTCTGTCAATCGACGGGAGTGATTCACCGCCACGGACCCCTTCGTGCGCACGCACACACCGGCGCGGGAGATCCCCCCCCCCCCCCCAGCGAAGTCTCGAAATTGAAAATCATCGATAGTACTCCTGATGGAGATTACGTCAAATCTACGCGAGTACACACGATTCGAGGGTGAATCGGATGGAACTTCGTGGCGTGGCGTGCTTCGCGATGTATCGATTGATCTGCCATTTGAACCTGTGGAAAAGGATCGATAAATGGGGAAATATCGATAATCGATCATTCAAACACCTCGCGACTGGTGGAACTGTGTCTCTGCGAGTGGGATGTATGGATATGTCTATGGCTGAAAAGAAAAACCTCGTATCTCCACTGCAGTGTTTCGAAATTTCCGCTTCTTTTCCATTTTTTCAAAGAGAGACACGCCAACTTTAAAGCTTGAGGTTCATATGGAAAATATATTCTGCTAACAGAGAGGAAAATATGAAGTAAATCTTCAAGAATCAGTAGTTTTCCAAAAGAAAAATGAAGTACAGCAGGAAGTCTGCAAGTTGGATTTAAAGATACGTGGTTTTGCATTTTCATCGTCGGCTGGGCTCTTGAGAAAGAGCCTATCTATCGTAAGGATGAATTTTGCGTGAATTCAGGTAAAATTATGGAATAATCACATTTCCATCAAGTGTTTCAGAGGAACCAATAGGATCGCTCCGTTTTCCATTTGCCTTTGTCTATTGCTTTATCTATCAATTTTAATGATCACACCACAATTCAATACCTCAATGGCAATGTTTTCATATTTAGACGCATTTCTCCTTTTTTTCAAGAGGGAAACGAATTCTCATCATTATTAGAAATTATCCATGAATTTTTCTACCACTCCATCACCATATTCTCAAAATTTCCGTCCGTAATGTTGATTTTTTTTCTCCTTTTCTAAAATTAATTACGCGTAGATATTAAAAATAGAGTTCAAGGTAACATCATGACATAAAAAGGCTGACAATTTCATGCGTTGAAAGAAGGGCCGAAGCAAAGACCAAATTTTCACCGCCAAAAATTGTTCTTCAGAAATGCCCTCGCAGTCGATTACACTCTCCATCCAGCTTCAAATCGTTTCACGATAAGAGTGAAAAACTCGCCCCAAACCCAACGGTTCTTTTGGAGTGATTCCCACACGTGTTAGCTCACTAGACCATGGATCAGGTGGATAGCCATCCACAACCCTATCTCCGATCCGACGTGTTTACCTTGAAACAATGGGGCGGCACCCCTTCAAAGGATTCTGCTGATCGGATCAGTAAAATCAGGACCCGGCGAATTTTGTGATGCCAAGCTCTCGTCAGGGAACTGACCGTCGCGTCAGTTACGATGATCCCTGTTTATTTTGATCTGAGTTGCCACTTTATAGCGAAATCGACCGAATTCTTTTACATGTAACATGTTTCGTACCTATTCGTTGCAGGTAATGAGCAATCCCTGGCAAATTGTAATCTATTTGTGTAGAGAGAAAAATTATAACTGCAGAAGTAAAGAACTAAGAAAGTACTGATTATTTTGATTGGTATTCGAACAGAAGTGTTTTGCCTCTTAAAGGCATGGCATCAGCTAGCACGCTCGCAAGTGTGTGTAATGAAATCAGTGGTTTAAGTGGTAAATTAAGGTTTGTTAGGTTAAGCAACTAAACTAACCGCCCGGTAGTGCGGAGAGTATCACAGAATTTGAAGGCGCTCAAAGTCGATATCGTGGTTTGAAGTCCTTCACCAAGGAAACCTGTGCTAAGTCGGTGCGCACTATTGCAATTTGACTTGTGCGAATCATGCAGCTTGCAAATTGCCGGTAATCGCTGACTAACTGCGACTTATACAAATCCTCTCATTTCAACATGGTTTTCTCTTCATGGAGCTGTCAAAATTAGTCTCACGATATTCTTTTCGGCGATGCTTTCTTTGCATTTCAGAAAATCAAACAAAACAAATTTTTTAATGAAACTTAATTTTTCTGTTTCAGGTGAGTTTTCATGATTGGGAGAGTGTTGCCTGTTGAAGCGTTGCATTGTTTTATTAAATATGATTTGCCCCGGTGGCTTTTTCATGCAGGTATGTCTCGATTTTAAAATTTTTTTGGCGATTTGCGCGTGGAAACGTCTACCATGCTGAATTTTGTGAATCCGAGTATGCAAGGTTTGGATGAAACGATTCCTCTCCCGAGATGCGTTCACCTGTGCCGTAGTATTGTTATTGAAGCGGGTATCTTAAAAAAACGCTTATTTCTGACGCTGATTGTGAAGTCAGGAGTGCATCTCAGATGTTTCCAATGCGCTTATCGTGATTTTTTAGCCGTTCTCTATAAGAAAAACTCTTCTTTTGCTTTTGCTGAAGTTTGCAACACGCCCATTTTTAGTCAGCAAACGCCACTGCACCTTCCTACAAATAAGCTCCAGTTCAGAGCTGCTGTGGTAAGAAAAAACGCCGTATGAGCATTCGAATGTCGCCAAATTTCCTCCCGGAAAAATTTGGTTTTGAAGAAAGTTATGAATATTTTTTCTTGAAAATTTCAGATGTTTCGGATTAAAGTTCGAACACAATTCTCCTAAAAATAAGAGGAAAAATACGTGTGAATTTTCCCGGAAATTTAGGTTTTGTCAAAGGAATTTTGGCAATGGCTGAAGGTTCATGCGGCGTTTTTTAGCTCGGCAGAGTGGGGCCCCTTCCTTTTCTCCCTGTCCAGTCCTGTGTGTTCCTGAGTCCCCATCCCATCGCAACATCGCAGTCTCTGCTATCTGCAGTGCCTCCTGTGGGCCGGCATCGTGCGCTGCTCGCGGAGCATTTAATGGATTGTTTAGTAATTAAAGCCCGAGTAATTACGAGACGAGCAACCTTGAGGCTCCGCCGATATCACGTACCGCCCCCCCTCCCCCTCTTCGTCGAGGCAGGCGAAAGTCAAACCTGCTGACTCACATCTTCTTCATTATTTTCGGATTTCGACCAGTGGTTTTCTCGACCGCCCATGCTCTCCGTCCGGACCTTGTTCCCGAGCGTTCGGATCGATTATCGATATTTCCGCATTTGAATCTATAGTGAAGAATCGATTATTAAAGTGCTCGTTACGAACACTCTGTTAATCGATCTTTTTTTATAGGTTTAAACGGCAGATCAGTCGATGTATCGGAAAGCACGGTTCCGAGATGTATCTCGGTGCTCACTGTCAGCGTGTAGGTATGAACGGAAGGTAGTAGTTGATGCTGTTGTGCTAAGGAAGGACACGGTGTCTTCAAAATTTTTAACGTGATCTAAGATACAAAACCTTGTAATTCCAAACAGAATGTTAAGATCGTCTCACGCGGAATAAAAAATCGGTACCTAGTGATTTGGTTGCTATGGAACAAAACTTCATTCGATGATATAGCAAACTGGCAAAGATCCGATTTGATGTGATCAGGAAAAATTATAAATACATCAGGAAAATTGGTCTTGGGTTTTGGAATGGGGAGTCCGTCAAGCATTTGTGGAACTGATGCTGTTAAGCATCTGCAAAAGTGAAACATTTGATTCAATTCACTAAAAATGTTATATAGTTTGTAAAAACAAACTCTTGTCAATTTTCTGCGCAAAAAAATCAGGCAATTTTATGTGAAATATCAGGATAATCTGAATGGAAATATTGGAATTTTAGTAGACACCTTGTTCAACCTAAAGTAACACGTTTCCTTGCATTTTAATATTTCCTGATTTCTGCATGATTCTAAAAATCGCGAATCTAACCTTAAAATTACAAAAATAGCGAAGTTTTCTCTTCGTTCTGCAAAATCGTCAGTTTGTAGATATGCGCTATCGTTCGTTAGCCATTGATATGTATCCGTAAAAATGATTTGTTCAAATAAAAAGGAAGGGTTGAAAGAAATATTCTAGAGTGATTTCCATCACCAAAAATAATTTACATCTCCTCTCCACGACGGTTAATTTAAACAGAAGTCACGGCTCCCCTTTCAATCAACCCGAAATCATCACATCGGCAAACCCCCCACCCCCGCCCGGTGGTCAAGGGGGCCCAAGAACCAATCCGACGCCGACCCCGACGACGAAGGGGATCTTGAATAATTATCGAATCCGGGATCCGTAAAACTTCACCCTTTGGAACTCCGCCCGAAAGAATCGATCGGCGGGGAGGGGTGCATTAGCGCGCGGGGCACTCGAAACGCGGATACAGATACAGCCTCCGCGGGCCGGGGGCGGGAGGGGGAGGCACGTAAAATAAATGAACAGGCGGGGCCGGGGGGTGGCGGGCGCTGCCGAGATTTCAATGAGTCCTGATTGAAGAGTGATTAAGGGTGAGGGTTTCCCCAAACCGAGCACAAGGGTTGTAATTACACTGATTACGACATCTGGCCGCGGGGGCGGGGGCGGCGTCGCGGTCAGATTTTTCACGTGCCGTCAACTCGCGGCACGTCATCGGTGGCGCGGCTCCGTCACGGCCGTTAGCACCCCCCCCTCCCTCCCGCCCGTCGAGGGCGAGGACCCTCCTTCCCGGCTTGCTGTCGGGAAACGACCATTTATTTCGACGTCTGATTGCTCGTGGAGCGTGGAGTGAGAACGCACTCGACGACATTTGCGTATGTGCCGTCGCGCGGTACGACGAGCGTGACTGGAAAGCAGCTACCCTTACGCGGGAGGGATGGAATGGGTCCGTGAGAGGACCTTCTCTGTTCGTTCGTTTTTTGGATAAGATGCTCGATGTTGATTTTCATTGAGAATTCCCTTGAATTTTCGTGTGAATACTTCTCACTTTCTTCTTTTTTCTCTCCTTCTATTTCTTATTCTTTATCTCCTTCTTCCTCTGCTTCCTCTTCTTCGTCTTCTTCCTCTTCTTCTTCCTGTTCTTCCTTTTAGCCTTCTTTCTCTTCTTCCTTTTCTTCTACTTCATCTTCTTCCTTTTCTTCTTCTACCCCTTCTTCCTCTTCTTCGTCTTCTTCCTTTTCTTCTTCTTCCTTTTCTTCTTCCTTTTCTTATTCTTTTTCCTTTTCTTCTTCTTCCCCTCTTCCTCTTCCTCCTTTTCTTCTTCTTCCCCTCTTCCTCTTCCTCCTTTTCTTCTTCTTCCTTTTCTTATTCTTTTTCCTTTTCTTCTTCTTCCCATCTTCCTCCTCCTCCTCTTCTTCTTCCTTTTCTTCTTCTTCTTCTTCTTCTTCTTCCATCTCTTCTTCCTCCTTCTCTTTTTATTCTTCTTCTTCTTCTTATTCTTCTTCCATCTCTTCTTCCTCCTTCTCTTTTTATTCTTCCTCTTCTTCTGCTTCTTCCTTTTCTTCTTCTTCCTCTTCCTCTTCTATATTTTCTTCATATTTTTCTCATTCTGCGGAAGCATGTTTCTAAGAAGAAAAGAAAAGTCTGTATGATTTGTCTCGGCGCCTTGATGCAACTATTCGTGTTCTACGGATGCGCGTATTGCGTGTTCGAAATTGAAGGCACTTTCGCTTTCCTCACCTCTTCAGAGATACATTGGAGTTGGCGATATTGTAGCACCCGAATACTCGTAACAGTGTCTTTGCAGAGAATTCGGTAATGCATCTGAATCCTTTTACCACAAAAAAAAAGTGTCGCTATCAGATTGGTCAACCAATTTCAAAGTCTCATGGATTTTCTTTTATCCAAATTTTGAAGAGATTTCTGATCAAAATTTGATTTCCGCCGAAAATGTCCTTTTTCTGTCTGGTTTCATTAATCTCCCTCTCGTTAAAGCGAAAACTCAGAGGGCTGATTATTTAAACTAATAGACAAAGCGACGGACAAGGAAGACCAAGAGAAAGAGAGAGTGAAGCGATCCTATTAGGGTGGTGGTTATAATGTGCAAAGAAGGTACAGCCTCCCGCTAGAGACCCTATAGATAGTCCACCATATTCCCCCTGAGTCTATAACAACCACACATTTCAACCAATAAAATCGCTCCATTATCCTTTTTTCATCTATTCTATAGTGTTATTCTTTATATAGCATTCCAAAAAAATCAGTCTGCTGACTCGTAGTCAACTCATCCTCGGGTCGGATTGAAGAACAAACATTCACTTCACTTAAATCTAAAATTATTTTTTCAGACCTTTATCGGAGTCGGTGACGCTCCCCTCGCTGCAAGCAAAGGGGCGTACACCTAGGGCGGTGCTCGCCCGAATTTCCGCGCCAAGCAAAAAGCTCGTAACTCCAATCAAAACCATATGTAAGTAAGTTGTTTCTGCCAAGCGCGGTGGCGGAGTCTTCGGCGGAACTTTTAAGCGTAGCGACGACACGTCAGGGCGTATATCGCCCGCTCGTTTCGGTAGCTTTATCGTAACGGAATCTGATTTTTATGGGCCCATCTGCAGATTTTTTCCCTCCTCCCGGCCGCATGGCTCGGCCTAGGAAACCCTGTTAACAGGAAATATAATTTATTGCTTGCTCCCGAATATAAGGGGTCGCTGTTGTCAAATCTGACCGAGTCGCATAAGTTTCAATCCAGAGATGGGCATTTTCGTCAGTTAATTTAAATGCACCCGACTTTGGAAAATTCTCGGATCAATCGCAGTGCTCTCATTTCCTGGAATTAATGCCGAATTTCGGAACAAAACTTTTTCGGAGGTTTTTGTTAGTTTGACTGATTATTTGATGAAACTTGATGATTTTCTGTTCTAAGTTAACAATCTTCGGAACTAAAGGAGTTTTGAAATTTTTGAAAAAAATCGGAATTTTTCTCGGAACTTAAGGAAATTGGAATTACTTCCGGGGTCCTGAAAGCTTCGGTAAATTAAAATGTCAGCAAGTTACCTCTGTGAGAACCGCCCGTTTTAACTGATAGGATAGCTTCATTCGCACGTATTTCTGTCAAACGAAACTGTGTGCATTATGACGTGAGCCCTGTTATGAATATATTCTTATGGGTATCAGGTCTTATGTCTTAATGCACATAGTTCCGTTTGGCAAAAATACGTCCATTTTCCCTTTGTCTTTTTAGTCTATCGCCTTGAATATCAATTTCAATTATCAGCCCGCCGACCGGCTTTTTCCAGCACGCACGAAAGCTCATCAAGCTTTGAAACAAGGGACCCTCGAAATGACATTTATCCCCGTCCAAAATCCGCGACGATCGGAATGCGACGGGGTCGCGACTGTCGTGACAACCGAAATATGCCGGAAACAGGGCCGAAGGGACGCCAAGAAAAATGGTCGACGGAGAGAGAAAAAAACCAGAGGAGGGCGGGGGAGGGGGCGATACGGTCTTTTACGAGGGAGGGACGGAGAGTAATGAATGGAATTAAGTTTTATGGAGGGAAACTAATGTATTCTCGATGACATCCGGCCTGGATGTCCGAGCGGTCCCTGTCCCTCCTTCGGACACCCCCCTCCCCCGCCGACCCCAGGGCAGCGAGCCCCGCGCGGAAACGGTCCTTATAAATCTCACCTTGGAGCCGGGCGCTGGGCAGGATGCAGGAAACAGCGATAAAACTCCCATCAATTCCTCCCGAGGATTCCATAAATATGTAAACCTGGGTCGAAGAATCACCACCGCAATGAGTCGGGGGATAATTCGACCCCTCCCCCACCTTTGACCCTCGGCGGGGGTGAGGGAGGCCATTCCTGTCGTTGTTCCTGAGTTGTGAAGCTGCAGAGTCGGAGCCTTGAATTTAGGGGCTTTGTATCGGGGTCGGTGGTGGAGGTGACCCCGTGAAAGAGAAAAAATTGGCGGTGGAATTACCAGCTGTCTTGGTGGTCACAAATTACTGGAAATTTCTTGAGCTTTCACACGGTTGCCATAGTCGGGAAAACCGGGAAATTTCAGGGAATTTTAAAAAGTTAGGAAAAACCTGGAGATGTCAGGGAAAATTGTCAAATCGCCTTTATTTGCTTTCTTGAATAGGTTATACATAGGTAAAATATACTCCTTCCCTCTTTTTTTCTCCATTCATTCCATCCTTCTTTTTTTTCTTTCTCCCATTTTTCTTCCTCCTTTTTTCCGGGACACAATGAAAACAATAGTCCGGTCGTATGAACCGAACGTTCGGTGTCCCAAATCATCCCGAATATTCGTTTTGTCAAACTAATCGTTCAATTCGTGTTACCGAACTTTCGGCATATATGACCAAACTTTGTTCGTCAGTTCACTTTACCGTTGAAGTGCGGTTAAACGAACCTGAAGCTCGATTTGACGAAGCAGAAATTTGGTTCGACAAACCAAATTAGTCGGAATGATATGGGACTCCGAACTTTGGTTCATACGACCGAACTTTTTCTTTCAGTGCACCCTTTACACCCCCTCCCCCTCCTTGGATCTTCCTATGCGGAGAGGAGCGTTGACCTTTGAACTTAACTGTTGCCTCATTCGATTACATTGCGCAGATTGTATAAGATGCATTGTTTCGGATTCGAATAGAGACAATTTCTTTATTTCTGGCAACGGTGGAAGTTTACCAACACTAAGAGGTGCAAATCCGCACCAACTCCAGCAGCGTGACACACATTTACCCCCGCCGAGGGAGGGTTGGGAAAAAAATCCGGAGATGATACTTACATGGCGAAATGAAATGTATTTTATGGTCGAGATGATAATGGCGTTTGACTTGGGTCACGAGTGCCCGGGGCGGGGGAGAAGGGGTCCGCGGGGGGGGGGGGGGGATTCATAAAGCGGAACGCTAGGCGCCGGAAGTCGCGCTAATGCATCCGCCGTTTCCAGCTAACCATGACAACAACCAGCATCGCAGGGTCGCCGTATTGTGGGTGGAATAGGCGCACGTTGAGTTGGACTTTATCGGGAAAAGCGGTGGTTTCCTGCACGATCCGGCGGCAGTGTAGGGCGACCGTTCGCGACGAAAATGCCCGGGTTTTACGGTCGCCTCGCCCGGAAAGTTCGGCCGCGCGGCAACGTCGATGCCGGAAAGCTCGCTGTGGCACTGGTGGTGGAATTTTTCCGCATAGAAAAAAGGATGGTAACTTTTTACCTAGGTCAACTTTCGGTTGGAAGTGTTCTGAGGCCGGTTTACAATATCTTTTCTGCGCAAACCGATACCAACCAAGAGTATGATTTGATGCTCTAGGATTTTGATCACCCTCACCCAAAAGCTACTCTGAAACTTTATAAAATGGAATTCCATGAAACCTTTTAAAACCGCTGCAGTGGACTCAGTATGGCAGGAACTGCATCAAAAAGAAGAAACCTTAATTTTCAAATTTTGAAGAAAAGTAAGTATTCATTAGGAGTCAAATTTTAAAGTTTCTTATTGTATTATCAGATAATTGTCGTGGGTTGCATGTAGTTCCTGAAAAATCGTTGCAATTTCATTTCATGAAATTCTATTTTGCATCCCTGGACCTTGACAACTGTTTTTCTTAGTGGAGATACCTTATCTAAACTTCCAACGCAAAATGTAGATAGATTGATCTAACTGAAATGAAAGTTCGGTCGTAAGTACCGAAGTTCGGTGTTCCATATCATCCCAACTTATTCAGTCCATCAAACTAAATTTTCGATTTGTCAAATCGAATCTTTCGGTTCGTGTAACTGAACTTGTGCGGTAAAGGGAACTGACGAACATCGTTTGTTCATATATGCCGAACGTGTGGTTACACGAATCGAACGTTTGGTTACACGAATCGAACGTTTGGCTATACGAGCCGAACGTTCAGTTTGACAGACCGAATATTTGGGATGATATGGAACACCGAACGTTCGGTTCATATGAGCGGATTTTTTCTCCAGCGTGATTGCAGGCCGACACCAGACTATCCAAGGCTGCGCTTAGTTATGCGCTCATTGGATTTCCGTAACTTCTCGTGATCTGAAAAAAAATTGAAATTTTACATCCCCGCAGATGTAACGAAAAAGTTGATGGCTCCAAGTCCGGAGTTGGGTTCGTCAACCACGGCCGCGCTACCGCTCCGGGGGACCGGATCGACTTAATTTCACCGCCATTGTTCGAGGACGCCATCGGAGGTTCTCTCTACCGCCCTGAGGAAAAACACCGTATCAACAATTCTACGTTGCCAAATTTCCTCCAATAAAGTATGAATTTCCCGGTAAAATCGCTAATTCTCTCTCTCGAAATTCTCACAAGATTTTATTTGTAATTTCATCTCTCAGATATGAAAATGTTAAGGGAAAATGTTAATGATTGTTTTCGAAAATGAATATTTTATTGGGGGAAATTTGGCAACGTCCGAATGTTCTTGGGTCGTTTTTCCGTAGCGCGGGAGCTTTGGCATCCGAGCCGGTGCCAAGAGCGACGAGTTCTGGGTGAAATTATTAGCGCCGCGCATGGGTTTCTCACGAGGCGTCCGGATGGCCCGAGCATTGTTCCCCCGGCGCTCGGTGGATCAAATCAATCAGACATGAAATTAATTACTAAAACTGCAAATTTTGATGCTTAAATTGTCACATTTCAAATTTTAACAATTGTTCTAAAAAGAAAATTCCACGAGGGAACCAATGTAACCACTTGTAAAACCTCAAAGTTTTGTATATGAATGGAGTTATAAGCGTTTGAAGTTTTTACATTTTGTCCGACTTCTTCAGTTGACTCGTACCATTGTGCGGCGCGGCGGATCAGCCGAAAAAGTTCTTGGCACCCAGCGAGGCGCCCCGGGCGCCAACGAGCAACGAGCGCAGCACCACGCACGGAGAGGCCCAGGTCGCGCCGCGAAAAAAGCTTCGAGCCAGTGGCGTGGCGTGCTTTGCGATATATCGATTGTTATGCCATTTAAACGTATGGAAAAAGATCGATGAACAGGGTGTTCGCAGCGAACACCTTGACAATCGATTCTTTACCATAGGTTTAAATGGCATAACACTCGATATATCGAAATTCTCGCCACGCCACTGCTTCGAGCGAGGCTGGAAAGAAATCACGCAGGAGCTTCAACGGGAAAAAAGTTCTGCTATGAGAATCGTAACTCGTAATAACTCGTCGCTTCTAAGACAGTGATTTGAACTAAAATCCCTAGCCGGGGAGAAAAAAAATCCCTGGATTTCGCTGAAAATCCCTTAAGACCCAGATTTTCTCAAATATCCCCCAAAAATCTCTAAATCTTGAAAAGGTCCGTTGTTTTTGTCGTACATTGAAAATAAAACAAATCCGGCCGTGGAAGCTGTGCTTACGGGCTATATAGACATACTGTCCGCGTTCCGCGCTCGGAGGCCAAAAGTTCCGAGCAGCGCACCTTGAATAATCAAAGCTTCGGCTCCAGTACCCGGGATTTTCGGCCTCTGAGTCGGGAACGGACGGTATGTCTACACAGCCCGTAACTTTTTGCAGTATAGAATTATGACTTCATTTGATATGTCGACTTGCAGTTTCAAAATCTGATCGGCTCGTTTGAATTTTGCTGTTCATGCTGTGAGTAAAAGAACAATAGGGTTTTTTTTTTTTTTTTTTTTTTTTTTTTTTTTCTACACTCTTGAACCACATTATACCCTTAAACCACATCGGGTCTCCGAAGTAAAGCAGTTTTTCAAAGAACGACTACACACTGAAAAAAAACTCCGGCTGTAAAAGCTGCACTTAGGCGCTATGTAGACATATCATCCCTGTTCCGGGCTCAGAGGCCGAAGGTTCCGGGCGTAGCACCCGAATCAGTCGAAGCTAAGGCTCTTTAGCACTCGGAACTGTCGACATTTGAGCAAGGAGGGGACGATATTTGTCTATGTAGCCAGTAACTTATTCTTCAGTGAATGAGTCAGATCTAAAGCAATGTAATCGGCAACAAACAATTGCTCAACTTTTTGGACATGACTCATGAGTCATTTCAATTTAGATTTAGCTCAAGAGTTTAAACCCTGTGTAGGTCCTGAAAGTTGTTAGATTCGAGCCCCGAGAGTCAGCCCTAACGATTCATCCTTGACCGTGGCCTAATTCAAAACAACAATTTATCCGCAAGTCCGTATTGTAGGACCGCTCCGTGGTGGGTAGAATTTTTACTGCTCACGATAATGGAGGAGCAGTTTATCCACTGCCAGGAACGAATTTGCGCCCGCCCACTTTTATTTTAGCCTCGTTCCTCGTCCAGTTGCGAAAGCATGGACTCTCTCTTAAGCCAGAGGGCGGAGGCGAAAGGGGGCCAACCAGACGCGTCGCCGGAAGGGGGGAGGGGGGCGGTTCGTGGCGTCGTGGTCACGTGGGGGAGGGACGTCGAGGGGACGCGAGGGGGAACCGGACTAATCTAAAATGTAATAACTACCTACATGGATACGAATTACGAGGACGAGATGCACAAGCACCGATGATGCCACATCGGTGAAGAATTGATATTATTATTTTTATCATGAAGTGCTCAAATGTCTTGTATTCTTTTAAGAAGGAATTAGTGTCGATTTAATGGCAAGACCATATTCGATAACACCTAAGTCATTTAGAGTTGTAGTCATGATTGTACCTGAAACAGCTACTTTCCTCAGAAGGGCCTATATAGTTTACATTGTGATTAAGGTCGCTGTAAGGAGATATTTACCTTAGTTTCATACTAAGGACACTTTTTGCAAACCTGGAGGGAGTAGACCCTTCAGAGGAGTTGCAATGATTTGCCACCACAAAAAGTACAGAATGTATGTATAAAAAGTCTCTTTACAGCACTCTCTGGACCTCTTCGGCACCTAACCTCCACTGCCCTCCCTCGAACCACAACCCTCCGAGCATTGAGCACCTTAACGTTTCTGGTTTAATCCCATCCCTCCAACCTCTCATTGGGCGTCCTCTTTGCCTCCTCCCAGAAAGAGCCCAATCAAGGACTTTCTTTGGCAACCTCAAAACCGGCAAAAAGCACAGAATACATAAGAAAAAATTATATGATTTTGGTATCTTAAGGTAGGTGCTAACCTGCCATTTTTTTTTTCTTTTTTAACGTCAAAGCATTTAAAGAGCAGGGAAGAGGTAATTTTAAGTTTTTACTCCAATCCTCAAGTACATTTTCCGATTTTCCAGAGGGTACTCCATCTCCTTAAGTCCTGATAAACCTCCTCGTTTTTCAAGGTTTAAGCAACACGAGCTTTCCGCCACGGTCTCTTGGCAACGGCGCGAAGCACACACGCACACACACGTCGCGTCGGTCGGGGCGAATCATGCATGGAGAATTACCGGAGATTGGCTGCGGCGCTGACCGGCTCCAGGAGACCGAGGATCGGGCCCCTGATTGCCGCTTTCGTCGTCGGGCTAATCTCCTCGCTCCCCCCCCCCCTCCGACGTCCCGCGTCCACGTCCGAAATGATGACGTCCTTGTCCGTCGTCCCCCCAACCTCCCCTCTGCTCTGCAGTCGAAGACTCCTTCCTTGGGTGTGAAGGTGCGGGATTCTGCTTTGGAGCAGGGGGCTGATTATTGAAACACTGAAGAAAAACTCCTGCCATGGAAGTTGTACTTTCGAGCCGTATAGAACCGTTCGAGTTCCGGGCGTGACACCCGGATCAGTCGAAGCTACGGCTTCAGATCCCGCAACTTCCAGCCTCTAAGCCCGTAACGGCCGGTATGTCTACATACATAACTTTTTTTTCTGTGAATTGATGGACAAAGCCATGAACAAAAGAGACAAACGGAGCGATTCGATTGGTCGAAATGAGTGATTATCACTGACTAAGTTCGAAAATGATGAATTGCCAGCGGGCCGATTATTGAAATTGATAGACTAAGCTATAGACAAAGAAGACAAAAGGAATAAAGAATGATCCTATTGGTGGAATTGGGCGATTGCAATGGACAAAGAAGGTAGGAAATAGTCTAAGTAACGGCAACCCACGAGAGACCTTTTAGTTAATCCATCAGTTTCTCCCTTAGTCTATAGGATCCACCCATCTAAACCAACAGGATCGCTACATACTCCTTATGCCTTCTTTGTCTATCGATTTGTCTATTAATTTCAATAATCAGCCCGCTGTAAGGTATTTCATGAGTTGCCGTTAGTTAGTCTAAGAGCTCAATTACTCGACATTGCCGCACTCTCCCCGTGTAAGTACTCTAGGTCGGGTCTGTTTCCTTTGGATTCTGAAACACCCACGCAATACCTCAAATTGGTGAACCAATCAGCGGGCGGCACAGAGATGGTAGAACTCTCACTCAAACAGCGCTAGCCTACCACTGAATACGAAAGCTATGGCCAATGTTACCATGCTAAGGAAAAACGCCGTATGAGACTTCAGGTGTTGCCATATTTTTTTAATAACCAACGAATGTACTGGGAACATTCTAAGTATTTTTATTCTAACTTTTCTTTCAATTTTGTTCCTAATTTAATCTAATTTATCGGAAAATTTTAAAGAAATACGCATTACTTTTTTCAAAAATACATGTTTTATTCGGAGAATTTTGGCAACTCTCGAATGCTCATACGGCGTTCTTCCTCACCACGGCAGAATAGAGCACGGGGCATAATCCCCGCCAAGATTTGCCTAACAGTCGCGGATTCGATTACGACTGTTGCGTTCGGTTCGGGGAGGGAGGGCTTTGATCGCGGGGGCGGGGGAGGCGGAGGGATTCAATCCCTTGGAGGGATGAAAGCCCGGCCGGGCGCTAATCCGGTTATCAGGAGGGCCTCACCGCCTCATCATCGCACGCAACCATATGTCCTCCGTCCCCGCAGCCCGCAGGGATTCATCCCGAATATTTATTTTCAATCTTTTCGGCTTGTTAACTCGTACCCTCGCCCCCCCCCACCCCCAACCACTGCCCCGATTAACAGCGATTATCAGCGCGACCAATACACTCCGGCTCATCCCCCCCTCCCTACCACCCGACGTTGAAGGTGAGGGAGGGAGGGAGGGAGGGAGGCGTCGGCGCTGGTCAGTCTGATTCGGGCGACGAGTTGCTCGCGTTGAAGTTCGCGAGGAACTCAATGTGCGGAGTGTTCGCACTAAGGGACTGATCAGGGAAGAAAGTGGCTCAGTATGAAAGACATAGGGAATAAAGAGGAAAATGACTAAAAAAAAACGGGATATAATCGTGAAAGAAAGTAGTGGTTTTTTACGAATTGCGACCCGCCACTACTGCTATTTCCCGGAATGAATTCCAAATTTGGAAATTTTGTAATTTCTCGGAACTTGACGCGGAATCTTCGAAATTCCAGAAATAACCCGGAATTTCCTGCTTTTTTTTTACTTTTTTCGGAATTTTGGTGTTTTCCATCAATTTGGCCAATTGTTTGAACGAATTTGATGATTTTTTGGTCAAATTTGACGATCTTCGGAACTAGATCCGGGCGTATTTTGGAATTTTTCCCCGCGGAACTTTCGAAAATCGAAATTAATTGCAGGAACCCGGGAGTCCTTGGTAAAATAAACTGACAGCACTGTCAACACGCCAGAGTTCACCATCAGTTCACTTTACGTCTTAAGTTTACCTACCCAAACCGCACTGAAAAAAAGAAAAAAATCACCGGCCGTGGAAGCCGTACTTACGGGCTCTGTAGACATACCGTCCTCGTTCTGGGCTCAGAGGCGAAAGTTCCGGGCGTGGCACCTAGAGCAACCGAAGCTATACGGCTCCAGCACCCGGAACTTTCGGCTTCTGAGCCCGGAACGGACGGTATGTCTATTTAGCCCGTAACTTTTCTTTTAAGTGTGGAAGTTCGTTTCGACAAACCGAATAGTTCGGTTTATATGGAGCCCCGAACGTCCAGTATATATGACCGAATATTATTTTAGTGTGGATACTATCCGCTTATTTTCATTCAGTTCAACTCGAGTAAAAAAAAAAAAAAAAAATTCTCACCAGTTGAACGTAACTACGGAAAACACGGAGTAACGGCGCGAGATGCGGCTGAAAAGACGGACGAGATAAAATTGGAGCCGAGAGCGGATTAACGAGCCCGAGAGGCGAAAAAAAAGTAGGAATATGTTAATCATAATGATCAATTTGTCAAACACACCGAGTCTCCCCCGCACCCCGCGCCGCGCCTCGCCGCGCGTTTTTCTCCCTTTTTTCCGAGACGGAGTCAATTAACGAGATTAAACACACGGGGGAAAAAGCGGAGTAAAAAAGCGAGGTTGTATACACTCGCGTGTAAAAATCCGAGGGCGCTTTTTACCTGTGACGTCAGAACCATTTATCACCGCGCCCGGCCACCTATTCATGCTCGCGGCTCGAGCGCTCCGTAACTCCCAGCGCCGCCGCTGCCGCCCCGCAGCAGCACCGTCACCGAATGACCTTTACTGAAATTTAAAAAAAAAAAAAACAAACAAACAAAAATTGGTCTTGTGAACCGAACGATTGGTGTTCTATTTCATCCCAAATGTTCCGTTTGTCAAACTGAACTTTCGGTTCGTGTAACCGAACGCTCGGCGTATATGACCAAACTTTAGTTCGTCAGTTTACTTTACCGCACAAGTTCGGTTACACAAAGCGAAAGTTCCGTTTGATAAATCGAGAATTGAGTTTGACAAACCGAATTTGTTGGGATGATATGGAACATTGAACTTTGGTACTTACGACCGAACTTTTTTTTCAACGTTATGCTTCATTTTTTTCTTCCTCCTTTTTTCCGGTGTATGAACTGGAAAAAAAAGTTCTACCATGTGAACCGAACGTTCGGTGTTCCATGTCATCCCAAATATTCGGTTTGTCAAACTGAACTTTCGGTCCGTATAACCAAACGCTCGGCGTATATGACCATACTTTTTTCGTCAGTTTATTTTACCGCACAAGTTCGGTTACACAAACCGAAAGTTCGGTTTGATACATCGAAAATTGAGTTTGACAAACCGAATTAGTCGGGATGATATGGAACATTGAACTTTGGTACATACGGCCGAACTTTTTTTCAGCGATGTGTTCCCCACAAAAAAGTGTGGACGCAGCACTATTTTCCATCCCTCTTATTTAAAAATCAATTTGTATCATTTATTCCACTTACCTACATGTTTTAGCATCCGTTCTGTACGTTTCAAACTGATTACGGTAGACGCAGGAGTCGTCAAAACAGTAAGTCGGACTTTTTCAGCCAACGTGCGTTAAAAATCAGCTTAGAGCTGAAAATCTCAATACAGAGAGATAAAGCTCGTATGAGCACAACACTCCCTCAAAGAAATACGCTGTTTGGTGCAACACTAGCTACGACCAGCGTCTAGTAAAGAGCGTATCTCTATGAGGGAACATTGTGCTCCTGTGAGCTTTTTCCCTCTGTATTGAAATTTTCAGCTTTACGCTGATTTTTAACGCACGCTAGCTAAAAAATTCCATCCCGATTTCATCAGGAATTGAGGGAAAATTGGTCGTAAAATCAGGATTTGAGGAAAGTCGGTTGTCCGATCGAATTTTTTTATCGAGTTATTTTTGTGAAGCCAAAGTTTCGCCGGCAAAAATCAGGACTTGATCAGGATTTGGAAAAATTATGAAATTAGGATTTAGCAGTCAAAAATCAGGAAAAATCAGGATTTCATCAGAACTTCCCTAAATGAAAAAAAAAAACTAGACACCCTGTTTCAGCTCACTGTCTTTACGTTTCCTAAAACCGCTTATAGCTCAATCTCCTTATTGGTGTAGCTCGGTTCCCTCTCTGTAAACTCGTGGCATTTTGGCAATGCTGCAACTTAGGGAGCAACGACGGAGGAAAAGAGACGGCGCGAGAAAAACGATAAAAAGAGAAGCCCATCATTTGTCATGTGCTATATTTCACCTGTCAGGCATCCTGCCTTCCACCGCTGCGCGTCCACCTTTCGCCTCCCCCGAGCCCCCCCCCCCGCCCCCTCCCGGACGCGGCCCCCCCAAAACACCCCGCATTGATCCCGTTCGGAGGCTGCCACACGAAAATCCCACGGCCTGTCCGGCTACATAAAAACCGGGCCGGACGGGTTCCAGAAGTAGAGATATGTGGGCACGGGCCTGAGCGAAACCGCGTATCTGCCGTGGGTTTTCAATGGATTTATGCTGTTTTTGCCTAGTGGAGCAGAAGCATGGCCGGTTTTTTCGCAGCGTGAAAATGGAGGGGAAACGAGGGATTGGGTTTCCCTTTGATTTCTCTGTAAGAAACGTCTAAAGTGTCGATAGAAATCCACGGGAAGAAGTTTTCAGGAATTCTTGAAATTTCATTTGAAGTATTTCAAGGCTGGGCGAAACCGCGTATCTACCGTGGGTTTTCAATGGAGTTATGGTGTTTCTGCTTAGGGGAGCAGAAGCGTGGCCGGTTTTTTTGCAGCGTGAAAATGGAGGGGAAGCGAGAGATTGGGTTTCCTTTGATTTCTCTGTAAGAAACGTTTAAAAAGTCGATAGTAATCCACGGGAAGAAGTTTTCAGGAATTCTTGAAATTTCGCTCGAAATATTTCATGAAATTTCAGAAACTTAGAAAGATATTGAAAAATACAGGTTTCTTCTCATGTTTAGCAAAATGTAAAAATTGTGACTTTCTTCTAGGTTTGTGTGTTTGAGTGCGGGTTGCATACTCCAGCCCCTGAAAAATATGAAATTTACAGCGTCGTGAAATTCCCTGAAATATTTCACTGAAATTTCCATTCTTCCATTTCTTTCTTACGTTTCATTCCATTCTTGGTTGTAATTTCTTGGGTCCGAATCTCGTGATCGAATACGACTTTGAGCGTCACTTCTAAGCATTGGCGGATCCAGCAAATTGGCAACATTGTCTTTTCTCCATATAAACTTGTGATAATGTATCGATTTTGGGAGGGGCCAGGTGCTCTCATAAGAATCGATTATTTAGCATAGGTTTAAATGGAGGAAATGTGGTGTTGCCAAATTGCTGAATCCGCCTCTGCATCTAAGCTTATTCGAGAGGTTAAGAAGGGTCCATTTCTGCAGGGGTTTCGCGATGCAGTTTCCTAACTCGGGGATGAGTGGTTTCGGGTGCCCCGCCGAGAAGTCTATCGCGCGGGCGAGCGGCGCTCCTCGAGCCGCGTTTACACGTGTCCGGCGTGTCGACGTGCTAATTGCCCCGGGGCCGCGTGTCGCCACCGAACACGGCATGCAAACGAGAGTTGGATGGCTAATTTGCGGCCGCTGCACGCTGCACCACCACCGCCGCCGTTTCGACAACCCTTCCGCATCTTGAGTGGGCGGCCCCCCCCCTCCCCCATGCGATTGGCCCCGAGCGGCGCTCGACAACGTGGGCCACGTTTCGATTGATTTTGAAGGATTGCCGCGCGCGGCGAGCCGTCGCTTGGAGTAGCAGTGTGAAGTGGGCCGAATTCGGCGGGAAGGAGTCCAGCGGGCTGATTTTTCAAATTGATCGACAAAGAAGACACAGGGAGTATGCGGCGATCCTATTGGTTGAAACGGTTGGTTTCTATAGACTAAGGGGGTCCTTTTGCGTTAAATCAGCGTTATTCCTTGCAAGGATCCTTTTTCAAAGTTATACTGCTCAATTTCACTCGCGGTAAGCAAAAATTCGACGCCTATCTAACATAAGGGCGTTACTACACTCTACAATGGACCCTATCTTCCATACAATTCAATGCTTTTCCGGGCTCATCTCAATGCGTAGTTACGCCCAAGGTCGGACTGGCTCGCATCTGAGGGCGTAGACCCATGGCTGGTTAACGGGGTGAAATGTGATATTCCCTGGTAAGGCAACCCCTACGTGGAGAGAGGTTCAGAAAATGTTGGTAAAGCAGCACATGTTCACGCTATTTTCAGGTTCAAAGTTTATCAATCGTACAGAGTAAAATTTGCGAGATTGAATGTATTGAAGTAACCGACAGACTTCTGAAATTAATGAAAACATAAAAAATTAATGCCACTAGACGCATCCAAGAACCATCATTTCCAAAAGAATCGAGCCAGTGCTGCAAGCTTAAGCCGTAGGTCTGCAAATCCATCCTAAAAAAGAATCAGACAAGAACCTAAAAAAGAAGAAAGAACGAGTATCAACACAGCCGAAGACAGGAAAGACGTATTCGGGCCTCCCTTTTAACTTTTCTCCCGAATCTGAGCGACACCTCATTGACAGCGTGTGGCAGAGCATTGAGAGCTCACGCTTCGCGTTATCGCGCCTTCAATTGTTCAGATGCAGCACGGACGTCTATCAAGTACGAATAGTTGTATCTCTGCGCCGTCGTAAACGCGCATCTTTTCCCTCCCTCTATTCCTATATTGTGTTTGTTTCTGTTTGTCTTATTCGTAATGGTGCTTCAAGCACTACGTGAGTAACACAGCCGAAGTTAAGAGAGATGTGTTCGGGTCTCTTCTTTAACTTAACTTCCGAATCTGAGCGACACCTCAATGGCAGCATATAGCAGAGCATTGAGAGCTCACGCTTCGCGTCATCGCGCCTTCAATTTTGCAGATGCAGCACGGACGCCCATCAAGTACGAATAGTTGTATCTCTGCGCCGTTGTTAACGCTCCGCTCATCCATTCCCTAGCTTTATTTCCGCACTGTGTTTGTTTGCGTTTGTCTTAGTCGAAATGGTGCTTTTAACTAGTAGCACAGAGCAAAGCATTGTGAGTTCACCAGTCCCAGGCAACTATAGTTTGAGACCATCAAGTTTGGGTCGCCTGGCCGGGAATCGAACCCGGGACCTCCCAATGATAGAGCTAGCGCTACAACCACTACCCCATAGGAGGTCGACAAGGAACAAATTGAGAATGAAAACAGAGGTTGGAGTTTTTGAAATTTTCCGATGACTTGGCACCCGAGGGACTACCCAAATACAGACCGGATTAAGTCCAGTTGCATAATTCGCCGAGGTCCGGATGCTCATGGGAAAGTTTAAAACGCGACGTTCCTGGCGACGTATTCGACGCAACATGTAATCACCGCTCGGCGCCGGCCCAAAACGCGTCGGGGAGCCGGTGCGTGACGCACCGCGCGTTATGCGTCAGCGTGATGGATGTGTGACGTCATAATGACAGCCTGACGCAGTAGCCGGTTGCAGTCGGACGCACAGTGAATATGGAACTGCTTCTCTATATTTGGACGTATTTACGCCAAAAGGAACCATGTGCATAGGGTTTGCGTGAGGCATCATGGTGTCTACAAGTCCGGAATTTCTAGGAAGTCCGGAAATAGTACCGATTTTTAAGGGGGGTCTGGAAGTACCGAAAAAGTGCAGTAATTCCGCCAAAGGTCCGGAATTATTTTCAATTTTTTGTCATTTTTGTCTCAATTTGAGCGAGAAATTCAAATTTTTGAAATTTTTCGAATTTTGTCAAATGGAGGTACTGAAAAAGTACTGAATTTTTCTATTGCGGAGGCATTGATTTTTTTGGGAATGTATCGAAAAAGTACTGTAAAAGTACTGATTTTTGGCCCGCCTGTTCTAGTAGACACCTTGGACATAGTTCCTTTTATCATAAATACGCCCATTTGATTATATTGTATGCATCGAGGATTTTGGATTTAACTGTCTGGACGTGTGATTATTTAGGAGTAGGAAAAGACCTCAGTTCAAACAAATTATCGCGATAAAGCATGGAAAAGTGCTCGGCGAATCTTTTTAATCAACAAATACCCCCAAAAATTGTGAATCAAATGTGGGTTATGGTGTTTTGAAGTATGCCGTTCACAAAACGCACTTTATGTAGAGAAGAATGATCAAAATTGAACTATCCAATTGAATTCCAAATCGGAAATTCAATGTATGGGCCACGCTGTTTATTTTCATCACGTCATATGAAAATATGAATTGAGGTTTTTTTTTAATTTTTTTTAAAATTTTCCCTACCTACTTTCACAAATCGCATAATTTTCAAAAAATAGATGGCAAAAAATACCGACGATCACTTACGTCATCAACTTTTTTTCTAGATCTCGGAAATGCAAATATTTTTCTTTTTTCTCTTTGATATGGTAGATTTCTATAAATAAATCGGGGAAAAATGAAAATTTGGGTGTAAAAGTGAAAAGAAAAAATGAAAGAAGAAAATTCGAACGTGTGCGGAAAAACTTCCCCGTTGCTTACAGAAATGATGACGCGCATGTTGGTTGACGTAAATTCATGACTTCACCTAGGAAACAACTTTCGGTGCCGCCAGTCGTGTCAACCAGGGAGAGGCACCATTAATATTTTCTCAGATCGATTTAGAACGCTCGATCTTGGATACCTTCCGAATAGTCTGGCTCGCTGGAACAGAACTCAAATACCTCGTTCAAAAAGTTCAGTAAAACGAATAATTCTCCGGTAGATATTAGTATCCCCGTCTTTGTCAACGCAAGGAAACTATGAATAAAATCTCGCCAGTTGATAAAATTCCGTCTCGTGAGGTGTGGTTCGGCGGGTTGGCGTGAGCCATTCGGAATCTTGCGTAGCATCCTATTTCGTAAGGGTTACATGAAGAAAAACCTTTTACCGAATGCTCACATGTGCTGTAGAATCGTTTTTGAAGCGAGAAGATAAATAAACGCACAATTCTAACGCAGATCGTGAAAATAAGGGTGTATTTTTGAGAGAATCCTGATGCCCTCATCGTCATTTTTAAGGCATTGCGAATCAGAAACAACTCTTCTCTTCGCTTAGACTAAAGTTTTCAACACGCGCATAGGATCTCTCAATTTCCCCTTCGTCTTCTTTGTCTATAGCTTTGTCCATATCTTTGTCTTCAAAATTTTTGAGAAATAACTCTTTGTCAGGATTAAAGTTATTTCAACACGCCCGTAGAATCTCTCCATTTCCCCCTCGTCTTCATTTTCTATAGCTCTCTCCATATCTTTGTCTATAATTATATAAGAAATAACTCTTCTCTTTGCTTGGACTGAAGTTTTCAACACGCCCATAGGATCACTGGAAAAAAAACACATTGGATCTAGAGTCCAGACTCTTAAAAACATTGACAATTTTGAAAAAGTACTCTTGATTCAATCAGAATCCAGCTTAAATCAAGAACCAAGCCCCTTAATTTAAGCGGATTTCGTTTTGATTCAAGCAAAAATCCGATTGAATCAAGAGTGTTTTTTTCCTGTCAATGTTTTCAAGAGTCTGGATTCTAGATCCAATGTGTTTTTTTTTTTTTCAAGTGATCTCTCCATTCCCCCTTCGTCTTCTATGTCTATAGCTTTGTCTATAAATTCCAACAAGCAACCAGCTGATCTGACAGCCCCGGGAGGCGGGGAATCGCCGGGCGGGAATTCGATAAAATGTCGCCTCCCGGGGGGGGGGGGGGGTGATGGGGGGTCGCGCCCCCCGTCACAGGGACTCCCGTCGAGTGGGATTTCGGTGCTGCCACTTTTCGGGCGCGGAGGCGTGAACCCGCGGAACTTTTTGACACCTTTACAAAGGTCTTTGAGTCCGTAATGGGTTTTTGATTGCTTCGCCGAGCCCCCTCCCTCCGCCACCCCCTCGGTCCGTGTAATGACGTTCGCTGCGTTGTCGATGACGTTGAAACGCGTCGTTTTCACGGGCGATCGCTCCGGAAAGTCCGACGATGACCGCTGCCGCTCACAACTTTGAGCTTCTTGGATTCTCCGGTACTAATGGACTTTTTTCGGAGCTCCCATCGCTCTTTGGTCGATGGTGGTTATTGTTGGTCGATAGTGCTTTTTCATTTTTTCCATTTACAATACCGTGGTAAATTATTAATCCTAGGTTTTTTTTATGATATCCAGGGGGATACCCCTTTCTACCTTTATTCAACAAAATAATGTTTATATGTTACAGATGCGTTAATAGATTACATATTACGTATGTGTTACATAGTTATAAATTACAATGGATATGTTGAAAAGGGCGGAAACTATCATTAATCCTATGTGAGGCAACCGACCTCGGTGAATTTCGATTTTTGTGCACAATTTTAAATACTTGAAATTTCTTCTTGAAAAAATGTGTTCAATAGTTGGATCGCATCTAGCAAAAAGGAACCAGCAAACCAGCTTTGTTAAAATGTCGCCTCTTCATAATTATCTATAAACTCTTCCTGAATGGTAAATACTTTTGGCTTCTCACCAGAAAATTGTTCATTTTTAAGGTAAATAATTGTGTTGATTTTAACGAAGAAGTTACAGTATTTTGAAAACGTTGTAACCGCGCTGGTTCCTTTTTCCTAAATGCGATTCAACTGTCCTTGTTATTAAAAACACTGGAAAAATTGGATCTAGAGTCCAGACTCTTGAAAACATTGACAAGAAAAAGGACTCTTGTTTCAATCAAATTGATGCTTAGATCAAGAACCAAGCCTCTTAATTTGAGCGGATTTCCTTTTGATTCAAGCTTAAATCTGATTGAATCAAGAGTCCTTTTTCTTGTCAATGTTTTCAAGAGTCTGGACTCCAGATCTAATGTGTTGTTTTTCCAGTGAAGTCCCTGAAATGGTTCTCGTTTTGCAATGTGTGCAGTGATTAATAAATGAATTAGAAAGAGTAGGGGGGGGGAGGGTGGTAAACAAAAATTTAAGATTTCTACCAAACTCTCGCACGGCCCCTTAATCGCTCGCTTACATATTCGATGAGTCCCCCAAAATGAAATCCTCATCAACGACTACGATGTCACCATCAGAGGGGGGAGGGGGAGTCTTGATGTGTGACGGGGCTGAAACACAGGTCGCGCTGAACTTTCACTTGGCTACAAAATTCGCTCCGTGTTCGACACGCTTCACCGGCGGGAGGGGGGTCCACGTTGGAGGGGGGGGGGGGGGGGGCTGCACCCGGGGCTTGATTGATTACCGGAACACGGGCGCGAGGATGATAAGAGCCGGTGAAAAGTTTTTCGTGGCACCAGCGTTGCGAGCTCCGCACTCGAATAAAAACAGCCTAACTCCATCGGAAAGCCCAAGGTTATGTGTGGTTTTCACCCAGCATGGATATTTCGGTCCCTCGGGCCGGATACTATCGCGCAACTCCAACGATAACCCCTATGGAGATACGTTGTTTTTCCGATCTCGGGGTGAAATTCGCGTTTGGAGGAGGAAGCGGCAACGGCGCAGGAGCCCGTGTTTTAGCGGGATCATCCGATTTTATCAGCGCTCGATGATTGATGACGCCCTTTACGCAACGCTTCGTCTCGGTGGGGTCATGCGCCTGCGCTGAGGCTCAGAGCCGAGGCGCGATTCTCTTCCGAGCTTTTTCGCGGAAGATGAAAGTCGGTAGAATCAAAAAATATAGACCATACTGCCGCCGTGCTAAGGAACAACGCCGTATGGACCTTCAGATGTTGCCAAATTTTCTCAGAAATATTCATTTTTGAAGGGAGTTATGAATATTTTTCCTCAAAATTTTTAGAAATTTTAGGTCAAACAACGAATAACTGTGCTATCGTTTATGAAGCGGGAATTTCAAAAAATGCATGTTTCTAAGGCAGACTGTGGAGTTAGGAGCATATTTTAGACTTTTTTGATGTGCTAACAGCGATTTTTGAGCCATTTTCTAAGAGAAGCAACTTTTATTTTTACTCATTCTGAAGTTTGCCAAAGGCTCGTCACAATATAAACAATACATGGCCTCCTGAGGAAAGACTTTTTAAGAATCGACCATGAATACGGCCCTCCGACGCGGTGGCTTCAACTTGAAACTCCCTCCAGCGGGCCGATTATTGAAATTGATCGACAAAGCTATAAACAAAGGAGACAAAAGAGATATGGAGAGATCCTATTGGTGGAAGCGGGTGGTTGCAATGGACAAAGGAGGTAGGTAATAGACTAACTAACGGCAACCCACGAGAAACCCGACAGTTAGTCTATCATTTTCTCCCTTTGTCGATAGGAACCACCCATTGAAACCAATAGGATCGATCTATACTCCCTATGTCTTCTTTGTCTATCGCTTTGTCTATCAATTTCAACAATCACCCCGCAGCAATGGCGAGGCGTGAACGATCCATTATCGATATTTCCTCATTTGAAGCTATGGTAAAGAATCGATCCATAAGGTGTTGGTTGCGAACACTTTGCTTATCGATCCTTTCCCATAGGTTTGCATAACAATCGATGTGTCGCAAAGCACGCCACTGCTCTTCAGCTCCTGTTCAGGAGATGAAAACCTTGAGCCGGAACGAAGCACAGTGGATCGAGTCAATTAGAGAGGTCGGACATGATATTTTTGACTGAAACTACAAATTTTGGTATTTATTTTGTTACATTTGACATTTCAAAGGGTGCTTCGAGAAGGAAATTTTACGAGCCAACCAATGGAACCACTTTTAGAGCCACAGAGTTATAAGCGTTTAAAGTTTCCAAATTTTGTCCGACCACTCCTATCGACTCGATCCTCTTGACTCTTGTGTTTGTTGAAGATCACATTCTCCTCATTCTCTTCTCACTCTAAGACAGCGTTCTGCCCATCACAAGTGGATTGCATTTTGCAAAAAGGAAACACTAGCATTGCAATGGTGCTAAGATTGTGCAACTTCATCTTTTGCAATAAAATTGCGGAAATCATGAAAAACTATGAAATTTAGCTGGTAATTTTTGTCTTAAATTTACAGGTTTTAGCGAGTAAAATAGAAACTATTGATGGATAATCGGGTTTTTCCTCCAAGACAAAAGAAGTTGCAGAATCTTAGCAACATTGCAATGCTAGTGGTTCCTTTTTGCAAAATGCAATCCAAGTAATCTAAGTGGGTAGAACCCGTCCTTTTTTTTATCATATTTTCTCCTTTTTACCTCGTAATTCTTAAATAATTTAAAAAGAGCAGTCGGTAATAAAATATTTTTAATTTGAATTTGAATCCATTGTGCGCCGGACTCCGAAGGAGCCAAGCCCCTCGGTGCGGGTCCGCGGGCACGTCGCGGAAAAGCTCGCGGTCGGCGACAAGCGGCGCGAATCGGGGTGACGAGCGCGGCGCGGCGGGGCCGGAGCGCGCGCGCGAGATTTCCCCATTATTATTCATCGCCGAACAGCTCTATATCATGTGCGCTTTCCCACAGCAGCCAGCGCAACCCTCTCGGCCGATGTCGAATTAATGACCTATGAATAAATACATTTGCATAATTGCGTTTCACGCTCGGGCTCCTTCCTGCTGCAGCGGTAATTGAAGCAAACATCATCCTACTTAGGGGGGAGTCAATATTTGTCTTAAGTCCGCTTTTAAATCCACATGCGTCTTCTTTAAAAAACAATCGCCCCGTCTCGGGAACTCGCTCCTCGCGCCTTTATCGCCCAGAGGATTTCCTTATTGCGCCGCGAATCGCGTCGTCTTGCCAAAATGCGCCTGTTTTTTTTCCTCTCTTCGTCCCGAGATGGTTTTCTCTTGCTGAGTCGCGATTCGAGGGCGGTAATTCATAATTGTTAATGACTCGAAAATTAACCACTAGATAGGAGATGAATTCAACTACCACGAGTCATGTTCTCTCAGCAATTTTTTGCGTATTTTAAGTTCAACGTGGGGAAAATTCCCAGACTGCGGGATGATAGTTGAAATCGATTGACAAAGCTATGGAGATAGATCAGCATTTTTCCAGGATTGCCACAGAATTTAGAGACTGACAATACCCTGATTTCCCTGACACAGTTTGGTAAAATTCCCTGAGGGCTTTTTTGTGAAATTGTTGGACAAAGCTGTAGACAAAGAAGACAAAAGGGATGTGGAGGGATCCCATTGAGTCGTTGCACCGGACAAAGGAGGTAGGTAATAGACTAACTAATGGCAACCCACGAGAGATCCTAAAATTAGTCGATCATTTACATTTACCCCCTTAGTCTATAAGAAGCACCCATTTCAACCAATTAGATAGCTTAATACTCTCTGTTTCATTTTTGTCTATAGCTTTGTCTATCAGTTTCAACAATCGTCCGCTAGACCTTTAAAGATACTCTAACGGTGGAATTCATTCTTTAAAAAGTTATCAGCATACGTTCCTTATAAAATGAGCCGAAAGGTATAGTCTCCAATTTTGATAATAAGGGGCAGATGCACTGGACGTGCTGTTTTTGATAGTTCAAATAGGTTTGGAACATATGAAAACTAAGTTCTACAATACCCGTGACGGCAAGAGTTGTAAAAAATAGAAAGAAAGGTTCATTTCAAAAATATATCTTCATGACGATGGTGTGTTTTCCTTTTTTTCTCGCATATTAACCCCGATGGAGTGGGTAGCAGTCAGCGAGCGAAATATCCCCAACCCCCGATAACAGTATCCCAACATCCTCAATGTAGAAATTATTATTTAGGGTGCGCCATGGGTAGAGGTGCAAGCTAGTTAAGGGTACGTTTTGCGAGCTTTCCATAGAAGCTTTTTGATGAAATCGCTTGCAAAAAGGCAGGAAAAGAAAGCGTAAAAGTGGACGGTGTCTGCCGGGATACAGTACATTTCAAAAGTTCTGTTTCGTCGTTGTGTGCTTTTAAAGAAGGAAATTCCCTGATAACTTTGAAGTGATATTTAATTAATGATATTAATTTATTTGCTTCATCGACGCTGAGACTTCGAAGCAGAGGGTAAAAATTTCAGAAGTACCAGTTACCAGGACAAAAAGACAACACAACGATTTCCCGGAAGAGGAAAATGTTCCGGATTTCCACGAATTTCTCTATCTTCCTCCGGCGCAATAAAGGAACTGTAACGCATTCAAGAGAAAATCTTCCCTCTTCTTTCTGTGGATTTCTCTGATCACTTGTACATTTATTGAACGAGATTTTACAATCTGAAGTAAAGTCGAGAAATAATATTCTGAACGTAAAAGCAGTCGGTGAACTTTGCGTTTGAAATTGAGTATTATGATAATAAAAAAACTTCAAAAATCTCTTTTGCTAGGTTCAAAATTGATGCGTCTTAGTGAATAAACTCTGTTCATAGTCCATACACATCTGACTTTTTGTTCTTTTCACCTAGGGGTTCAGAAACTTATCCATTGCAGCCGCTTGAATGAATATATGGGAAGATCTTAAAGACTAGTCAGTTCACCTTGCAAAATCGTCAGCGTCAAAATCGCTTGTTTTCTCAAATTGCGGTAGAGCTAACGTGTTTTTCATGGGTTAAATGCGCATTCCTCTTGCAGTGGCAGATAAATATTCAGGTTTTTTCGCAAAATCACGGTGAACCGCATGGTTTAGAAAAATTTGGGGAAATAGGAAGCCTGGTTCGAAAAATGGGAAGACTATACACTTTCTAGGCTCCTGGTTTCTCTTTGCTTTCTTTGATTTCCCCGGTTCCTATAAACCAATTTTTTCGGTTCTTCCAAACCCACTTTCCTGGTTCCTCCAAACCCATTTTCTCGGTTCCTCCAAACCCATTTTCTCAGCTCCTCCAAACCAATTTTCCCGGTTCCTCCAAACCAATTTTCCCTGTTCCTCCAAACCAATTTTCCCTGTTCCTCCAAACCAATTTTCCCGCGAATTTTCCCGATTCTCACAGTCTACAGCCACACTACCGGAAGCATTCTCGCCCGGTATTACACCACGGTAATGACTCTCTTCATAGGAAGCCTGGTTCAAAAAACAGAAAGACTATACACTTTCTGGGTTCCTGATGTCTCTTTGCTTTCCTTGATTTCTCTGGATCCCAAAAACCAATTTTTCCGGGCCCTCCGAGCCAATTTCCGCGGTTCCTCCAAACTCATTTTCCCGGTTCCACCAAACCAATTTTCCCGGTTCCTCCAAACCTACTTTCCCGGTTGCTCCAAGCCCATTTTCCCGGTTGCTCCAAACCAATTTCCACGGGACCTCCAAACCATTTTTCCCGGTTCCTCCCAACCAATTTTTCCGTGATTTTTCCCAATTCCCCGGTCTACATCCACCCTACCGAAAGCCCTCTTGCCCGGTACTACACCACGGTAACGACTTTGGTACTACACTGTAGCCGTGGCGCGACTAATACGCGCGTGCAACGAGGTAGCCGACTAATTGAAAGCAGGCGTATCCCAGCCCCAGCCGAGCGTCTTGCCTCCTATCCGCATCCGCGTCGGTCGAGCTCATCAGCTAATGGGGCATGCAGCCCCCTCCCTCGCCCCCCCCCCACTCGACTCGGGGAGCTTTTAACGTGATCCACCCTCGGCGCTTCCCGGGGTTTTTCAAAAGTTCCTCTTTTTTCCTTCGGCTCGGAGTTAATGGAAAGCTGGGTTGTTGATATCAAAGCAACAGTCCGAGGACGACGGCAAAAAATAAGCATACGCATCCCGGGACGAGTTGCGAGCGCGGAATTGCGTCCGCCCGCGGTAATTTAGCGCCGCGAGTCGACTCCGGGGTGTAGCGTTTTATCCGCCTGGTGCCTCTCCGACCTTTATTTTATTTTTCGTCCGCACACTGCCGTGCTAAGGAAAAACGCCATGTGAGCTTTCCAGTGGCGTGGCGTCCTTTGCGATACATCGATTGTTATGCCATTTGAACCTTTGGAAAATGGTCGATAAACAGGGCGTTTGCAGCGAACACCTTTACAATCGATTCTTTACCAAAGGTTTTAATGGCAGAACAATCGATACATCGCAATGCACGCCACGCCACTGGAGCTTTCAGTCACTGTCAAATGTTTTTTTCAGGAAAAATACATTTTTTAAAGAATGCCAATGAATATTTTTCCTTGAAATTTTCAGATACCTTAGATCGAACTCTAAACAGAATTCTCTGAAAAATCTGGAGTAATTTTTTTTTGAATTTTCCCAAAAATTGGTAAATTCATGATTTGCCGACGAAAATTACTGAAATTAATGTCCAACAAAGATATCTAAGTTTTTATTTAGCTTTGGTTACGAAAACTTAGAATTTCCCGCTCACATTAAAATCCTCTGAACTGTAAACTGAGATGAAAACAATTGTAGTTCCCAACTGAAGTGTAGTCGACTTCTGGCCAGTGTCATTTCCATGAGTTTCACGAGGACTAAAGTTCGCGATTATGATCTAATATTTCCAGCTTAGTTAGAAGCACCGTAAGAGTCATTACTGAAAAAAAGTATCAGATCCCAACTATACTCCTAGCTGATGTTGGCGCTACATATAAGGGTAGTTGAACAAACCAGATGTATCGTTGATCCAACCACACTTTTGGCAGACTCAACCGTACCTCTGACTGGTGCAACTATATTCTTACATTTGGCACCAAAATCAGACAGGAGCATAGTTGGGATTGTGATACTTTTTGTCCGTGATTAGACACCGTAGGTTTTGACATTTTGTTCTTCGAGTTGAAGTTTCTAATTTCCTCGAGTTACGTTAGGTTCGGTTAGGTTAGGTTAGGTTAGATTAGGTTGATTAGGTTAGGTTAGGTCACATAGTGTTCTACGGATGAACCAGAAATCGGAGTTCCTGATTTCAAAATGAAGTCCATGTGTAGATGAATGTTTTGACCGACAAGCCACGAAGCAGTTCCTCATTGCAAAACGCGGTCCAATCCCGGGTTGGCGGCTGACTCATCCCGGAGCGAATTTTTGCGAATTGAAGAGGGCGGCGACCCCGCGGGCCCTCGCCTCCATCCGGGCCCACTCGGCGGTGCCCTCCGACCTCCGTCGCAATATCTTAATTACTCCCGTTTTTTGCCCACCGGAGGACGCCGCGCTACCGGCCCTCCTCGCTCCGTCCGCCAAACCCGGAGCTCCGTATCCCCATCTGTCGCGTCCTTCCACGGGGCCTTTGTTCCAGGCGGTTCTGCTGGTATGTCGAGTGCTTCCTGAGAGCCCCCCCCCCCCCCCCCCCACCATCTCGTACTCGAAGGGTCTTTCGCCCGAGCGGGATGAGATCGACTGTTGGTCGGATCGGGATGATTAGTCGGGGCCTGATGACTGTAACTACGGGAGGAGTTGTAATCGGACCGCATTTTGCAATTAATTATAGAAACTATAATTTCTGGCTCAGTTTAGAAACGACGTGTGTATCATGCCTAAGAATGCAAGTGTACGGACAAGCCAGGAATAATATAGTTTTTAATCGCAAAATGTAGTCCAATAATTGAGTGTTTACAGTCCATGCGACCCAACAACCGTGCTGGTGTGTAATTGCGCTTCACTTTAAAAAGTCCATGATTCTCCTGGTCAACATGCATTTTATGAGAGGAAATTCGGCAACATTGAAATGTAGTTACCTTTTTCGGTGCGGGAGACGACGACTTGTCTCGGAGTACCTATGTATGGTGAGAGTACGGATCCGTCGAAATATGGAGCTCTTAGTGCCCTAAAAGGCAGAAAACCTTCTGTCAGAAAAAACACTAGAAAAATGGTGTTGCCAATCTTCAGATTCCAATATCCAACCAATATGGCCAAAAATGTACATTAATGAGCATCCTTCCGTTAAAATGTGTAAAATCCTAAAACTAAGTCAAATGCATGCTAAACTAACGACGGGACGAAATAATCGTAATATAAAATCATTCTGGATAATATGAGTTAATAGGTTGGCTGCTCTTTCGGGCCGTGAAAGCTCCGGGACCATACCTCAAAATTACCGACACACACGTACTTCCCTATATGGGTTCAAGTATAATCACTGTGCGAGTGTGTATGTTTCTGTCCAAGTATCCCGGATAAAAAGATCTTGGCTGAAGATTGCCGATAGCTTACTCGGAAAAGTTCTCATCCTGGGAACGGGAATTTTCCCCTTAGGTCCCTATCCAGGATCGCTTACATTCTCGTCTTGCTTAAACTGTCTTCTTATAGGTACTCCAATGGAGATATTGCATGTGTGAGGAATTTGCAATTTGACTACTGATTCTTATGTAAAAGTTCGCGAGAAACACGATGGTGCCACTGGGTTTCTCTGAAATTAACTCCCAAGCTCAAAAAAAGCTCTCAAGTTGGCCGAAATGGAGGAGATATCCCACGCTATCCTGAGAATCCACCTCTACAACAAGGCAAACTCTCCATGCAAAGATAGGAAGCAAATACATTAGCAGGACTGCCGTGTTTTCAGTTTTGGAGTCCCCAAATAAGGTGGCAACCCTGCCAATGTATTCGCTCCCTATCCTCGCATGGAGAGTTCGTCTTGATGTAGAGGTGGACTCTCCCTCCATTTTGGCCTCAACTTGAGAGCTTATTTTGAGCTTGGGAGTTGATTTCAGAGAAAACCAGCGGCACCATCGTGTTTCTCGCGAACTTTTACACAAGAATCAACAGTCAAATCGCAAATTCCTCACACATGCAACATCTCCATTGATGCTTTCCACTGTGCGACGGCGGCGCCCGATCGGCCAATGAGACGGACGCTCGGGACGCAGTCTCCGCGAGGAGCAATTAAGATGGTTAACTTGAGCTCCGGCCCCGGACGGCGCATCCTGGCCTGGCGAGCAGGAGCATCTGCGGCCACCATTTTGCTCGTGGGGCCGTCGAGCGGCGCGGAGTGGCGGAGCCGGTAACAGGATACCCACGACCACGCCGCAACCGGTTCGCCGCCCCACAGCCCCGGCCCACCGCCCACCACCCGGGGCCCAAGCCACACCGCGCTCACGGAGTCATCTCTCTGTCGCGGTGGCAATGGAGCTCTTGCATGCAGAGATGGAAAATTTCATGAAATTTATTCGAAAGAAATTTCTTGAAATTTTGGGGATGTATATAGGAAGCCAAGGAACGCCTAGAAACAGGGATTATCGATTTTGAAATCTTTAACCTCAAGCCTTAAATATTCACACATTGCAAATGTGTGTGTGTGTGTTTGTTTTGGAATATAGGTTGGGGTTAAATTCCTCTCTAAACTACCCATTGTGCCACCTTCGTTTCTAGCACCTCATCAGGGCAGCATAACACTGCCGTATCAACAGAAAGACCATCTGAAACGCTTTCCGTACTTCTGAAGATTTCATTATTAATTCCCAAAGAAATTAACAAATTTCAATTTTTGTGAATCGAGCCTTTGGAAGTTTCATGAAATTTCACTCTGCCTGCATGCCTGGGGAAATTGAAGTATCCAATTTTTTGGACGTGAAATTCCGCGGAGAACACGATTGTCTTCAGTGCAACATACTTTCAAGCTCAAAATAAGCTCACAAAGTTGTGGCGGAATGGGGCGAGTCCTATCGTGGAAAACTCTCCACCATTACGGATAAAACTTGGTAAGCTTTACGAGAAAGACTCAAACCCCCTCAAAATCCCTCTTTAATATAAATTTCGATATTTTTGAGGCCACGAATGAATTTTGCACGAAAAATAATGAAGGAGGGAGAAATTTCTATTTTCAGTGAGCTTTGTGTAGTAACCGTTGCTGAAATTTAGAGAAGAAGATGATTATCCCAACAATTACAGTTTTTTCAGGTCTACTTTGACATCCAAAATTCTATTTCAGTCCATTATTTTCTGGGGCCGTTCTGAATGGCTTAGCAAACAGGATACGTTTGTTTCCAATATTTTTTTGGTAATCATGTAGGAATGAGGAGGGGCAAAGCAAACCCTCTCTCGCTTGAAAAAGAGGGAAAACTGCAAGGGAAAGAAGTCTTGTGCGGCGATTTCGTGGCCGAGCAAATCCCAGTGGTCCATGCTAATTCCGCCGTGGGCGCAGCTCTAATCACCGTGAACCGCCAACTGCGGACTTGGCCGGGGCGCCCGACGGCTGATGACCGATGACCGATGACTGATGACCGGTGCACGATGATTTCGCGGCTCAACGAACCGATGCTCGGTGCGCCGACGGACCTTGAACTCGCTTCGCTCCAAGTCGTGGCTCTGTTGCCCCGTTGGTGCCCCTCTCGATTTCTCTTTATTTGTAAGTCGGGCTCAAGACATACCTGGAAAGAAAATTGATACAGAAGAATAAATCAAGTAAATAAATAAGAGGAGACGCCTAGTGAAATGGTGGCGACAGGGGGGTTTAGAAGAAATGAGGCTCTGCACTCTCCCTGAAGGGCTTTGGGAGGATAGGAGACTTTGGCGGCTAGGTGTCGCAGAGCGCCAGAGAGCGCTTTAAAAGCGGCTTTATACATACATACGAATAAATAAAAAACAAATAGAAGTACTGTCTATAATACCGACTACTTTATCTCAAGCCGAGCCAAACAGTTTCATTTCGCCTTCAATTTGTATGATACTCCAAGCATAGCTGCAGAGCTCGAATAGTGGTATGGTTACCTTCCGCTGAACGCGGCACATTTTTTCACAGTTTGAGCCAAGCAGTTTTGTTTTTCCTTCGATATTTATGATACCTCAGCGTGTTAATTATTGAAATTGATAGACGAAGCTATTGACAAAGAAGGAGCGAAACCAGGGCGTTTTAAATTTGCAAGAAAGTTGCACTTTTTTAATTAAGTATTTCTCGGTTTCTGAGTTAATTTTTCGCGTATTTCATGTGCGCATTGTGTCGTTTCTAAATTGCAGAAAAGTTGCGCTTTTTGAATTGCGTATTTCTCGGTTTCTGAGTTAATTTTTCGCGTACTTAATGTGCGCATCGTGTTCTACTTGTCATTTACTCTTGGAAAATGCACTCGTAAGTCAAAATTCGTTCAGAGTTTAGTCAGCGTTAAGCAGAAAGGAACAAAGCCACAGCAGATGTAGCCAAGTTTATCTGGGTAATTTATTTTTTTACCTGAAAACGCTTTTACAGATTTCTGTGCAAATTTCGGTAAAGTTTCTGCATAGTAAGAAACAAATCACTTGAAATTTTCAAAGGAATTCGTACAAATGTTCTCCTGTAAAAAAGTGAATTGCACAATCAAATTTGGCAATAGCGGATGTGGCTTGGTTCCTTCCTGCTAAACGCGGCCCGTTTAGTGTCTTTTTCTAGGATAAATATTGCAGATTGCGTAGACAGCCCCTTACAAATCGTTGAAATTCCATGGAAAATAAAAGCTCACTGTTCACCGAAGTAAAATTCCATGTTGCATCTCTGGAGGGCCTCTAAAAAATTCCACCCTGAAAAAAACCTACCCCCTAAGACAGCACCTGAAAAAATCGTCGAAATTTTATAGAAAATAAAATTACACTTTTCACCGATATGAAATTTTATTTTGCATCTCTGAGTGACCTCTTAAAGAAGATGACTCCGTTTACGTACGCAGCCCAAACACGGAGCCGCAAAGAAGGGCCGGAAAAATTAAACTAAACCAATAACAATCGAATAAAAATAAAGCCGGGCTGCGAGGGGAGGGGCGCAGGCTTGCGTGCCAGCATGCGAGCGTGCGTGCGTGAAGGGCGCCGCCCCCCACCCATCACCGACACTTAACACGGGGTAAACAAACGCGCGGGTTGGAAAGGGAGAGTAATATTTCTTTAAACGACTCATCACCACCGAACCGCGGATTTGGCCAACCAGTGTCAAGTCGCCCGGGAGGGGGGAGGAGAGGAGGGGGAGGGTCCTAATGGAAATTGAATTAGGAGTACTAGGTTAGCGAATTGGTGTAATAAATTGTGCCATTGACGCTTGCCAAGACTCACATACCCCGCCCCGCCGCCCCCTCGCTGCGGGGGAGGGCGCAGAGGGGATGGTAACAACTCCCACGGGAAGACAATTAGATCCAGAAGCTTGAATCCGACCGGGTCGGCGTACAGGAGGACGGCCCTGCTTGCGGTTTTGGACTTTGGGGTGAATGGTGAATTTTCACGAGAACTTTTTACTATTTTATTTGTCGGGTAAGAGTTTGATGAGTTAACAGTGTTTACATTTTTTTCTTGTTGTGAGGAATCGAGAAATTGAGAAAATCGATTTATAAGTGAAAAAATTTACCGCCTCGTGACGTCATGTGGTTCTATTTCCTACGAAAGTATGTAGACGGTGAAATTCCCGTTGCGACGTCATAAGCTTCCTGTCATTCTTTATTTTGTTAATCAGAAGCTTAAGTTATCGTGCACCACAAATAGGCTGTTTCCACATCAATAGTTGAATATCCGCGAAAAACGACGAAATTTTCATCAAAGGGCCACAACTTGTCAACTCCAAGCAAGATTGCTTTCTTATTACATCTTTCAAAAATCACATTCATTACTTACGCCGTTTAAGTCCAATTTACTCATGGAAGATCGAATTTTTCGAAAGAACTCAAAATGAACATTTCGATTTGTGTTCAGAAGGAGCATCGATTGTCATATGTCCGAACTTGATCGAAAATTATTTCCTAAAAACGCCCCACCCTATCGCACATCGTATCTAGGCGTTACCATCGCAACAACCTGAGCGCCTGCAATCTCGCCTCCATGCAACACGCACATCAGTGAAGCAGGAATGATCATATTCAGACGTTACCAGTACAACAACCAGCGCGCCTGCAATCTACCTTCCACGCAACACGCACATCCGTGAAGCAGTAATAGTCGTATTCAGATGTAGGCATTGAAACAAGCGGCGCGCCTGCAATCTCTCCTCCACGCAACACGCCCATCCGCGGAGCAGGAATAGTTGCGTGCCGACGCCTGGCGTCGGATCCATTTTCCGCAGAGCCCGGAGCCTCGAGAGCGGGATTCCTGGGCGGGGTGGCGGGGTGGCGCGGCGCGGAGGTCGCCGGTAATTTAATGAGAATTTTCACCTCCCTCGCTCGGGGGTCGCGTGAAATATGTGTCGAGCATCTTTGATATTACGCACTTGTTATGTTAGAACTCGGCGCTCGCCCCGTCGCCGTGTTAGCGCGCACAATTACAGAACAATCGAGCGTGTCTGCGTGTGTCGCGCGTTTTGGATTTTTTCCAGCCTTCATTAATTTTTCATCCTCACCGACCCCCCCCCCCTCTCCTCCCCCGCCCCGCCCCGCCCTGCGCCACGCTGTGTCGCGCTCCTCCCCCTCGCGCTGTTTGTTTCTGCCGTTCGCTCGTCCGTGTGGAAACGCCCGCCCGCGAGCGGTTATTTGCGCGTTGCGTCCAACGGCGTGGCGTGCTTCGCGATATTTCGATTACTTTGCCATTGAAAACTATGGAAAAGGATCGATGGACAGGGTGTTCGCAACGTACACCTTAATAATCGATTCTTTACCGAGTTTTCTAATAGGAAGACTGGAAGATATCGATAATGTATTATTCACGCCTCGCCAATGTTCGATACATCGATTGATCTGCCATTTAGCCCTATAGAAAAGGATCGATAGACAGATCTCTTCAAACTCTTCACTCTCTTCAACCTCTCTCTTCTTGACTCTTCAAATAGGTGAATCTTCGAGGTTAATTTTGCAAGTTTGGAATGGAGATGCGTCCGTACGTACGTCCGTGAAACGACGATTTGAAAGTGGAAATACTAACGTGTTTCATTAGAATTGAAAATTAACGTGAAAACTTCATATTGCTCCAATAACCCTATTTAGCGGGTAGAAGAGAAACAATAACGTTTCACCCAAAAAATATTCTTCCTCTGCCGCTTCACAGTTCACGTACTATTAATGACCAAAGAAACAGAAGGAGAATAATCAACGTATCTGACTCTTCAAATAGCCTACTCCCTTTAAATACAGGGTGATCTAGGGTTGAACGGCCAGACTGGATGAGCCGAAACACCACCAAACCCCCTCTTTAAATTGAGATTTCGATTTTTTTTAGATCATTTATGCATTCAGGGCATTAAAGTACCGAGGAGTACACATTTTCATGACATTTTGTTCACAACTGTTGCCACAATTCAGGAAAGACGATCTACTTTCCGAAATTGAGGTGGGTGCGTAGCTCCGACTGGAGGCACTTTTGGAAAAAAAATCATGCAACAAAGAAGTATTATTTTGACCCATAGGGCATGCTCCTGCAGTCTGACCGTTGAACCCTGGATCACCCTGTATACACCCGAAGATCCTGATATTTCGAGTAATCAACCGAAGAAAGTCAATTCCTCAAATCGGATATGAAGAAGTGAAGCGAAGGCAGGGGGAAGGTTCGACGCGAAGAAAAGCTCCGCGCTTGATTCCGCCCCGATTTTCAGGGGCTTCGGGAGCGCCCGAAATTTGTTGATTACCGATAATGAGCGGAGGGCGCGCTCCCTGGGGAGCCGAATTTTCTGAAAGAACCACGAGCGCGTGCATCGGACAGCCTCGTTTCGGGGCTCGGAAGGGGGGGAGGGAGGGCGTTTCCGCCCCCCGATCCACCCCTAACTCGCTTAGGCAAAACCCCTCATTCGCGTCCTGGTTTATACGGGAGTTACGCGTTTGCAGCCGGCCCGAGGGACCAAAAAACGGCGAGGAAAAATCGCGTGTGTGTGTTTGGATTTGCGTGGGACTTAGGCGGTTTGGGATTGGATGTGCTCGCTCCGCTCGCATCAAATCTCGAATCACGTCCTGTTGATAGCATATTTAGAGGGTTTAATCTCCCGCCACCTCCCGGCAGCGGGCCCTTTTTCCCTTTTTCCCTTTTTCCGGGCGTCTTTCCCTCCGAGACGGCCCTGTTCTTTTGTCTTTGCTCTCCCGGCCGGATGAATCATTGTAGTCACGCTCCGGCTCCGCGCGCCGACTTGGCCGAGCTTTCTCGAAAAAGCTTCCTCCGGCGAGATCGGGAACTGACGAGGAGAGAATGAGAGAAAGTCAAAGGACCCGCTGATTTCGGCCGCGCTGCGTTGCCGCCTCTGAGATGAAAACAGCGGTGAATGGATGGACGTGTCGCAAACTTCAGCAAGAGTGAAAAGATGAGTTGTCTCCTTTAGAAAATAACTCAAAAATTACGCACTGAGACAAATTTTCCTGTTAAATATACCGCAACAAGAATTCTCGTTGAGTCAACCGGAAATCTCTTCAAAAATGACAGGGCGTATCTTTGAGCTGATACGAATACCGTGTGCAACGAGGAGATTTCATTTTGTTGCAACCAGAAATTCCTGTCCCGCCACATTTAACAAGAATTTCTATTGATCCAGCGGAAATGTTTTTTCTCGTGCGATGAGCAGATTGGAAAGTGTGGGATACACTCCTAAGTTAGGAGGCGGATAAAGGGGGTGGTCACATGGACCGCGGCCCATGGCGGCAAATTTTGCAATTTTTTTTCATGTAGGTATAAATAAAATCGGATTCAGAAAAAAAATGATCAATGAGATAAGGGGACAAAATTTCTCTTTCCTGAGAGTATAGTAATTTATAATTTTTTCGTTTTTCGGTGATACAAGAGACAGCATCTTTAATTAGTCGAGTTAAGAGAGGAACTAAACACGCAATTTGGCCTGAAGCTTAGCGCAGAGAGAAATGATGACGAAGACTTGAAATGGAAAGGACAAGCCCGCGGCGCGGCGGTCGGCATGTAACACATATTAGCGCCTACAAGACTGCATGAATACTTCACCCATTGCGTCAAACACAGTGCGGTCAGGAGCGGTTGGCGTGAAACGCATAGCGCCTACAAGACTGCAGGAATACTTCACGCATTGCGCCAACGCAGCGTGAGGAAGCGTTCCACTTCCTTTTACGAAATGTTCACCAGCGGGCTAATTGTTGAAATTGCTAAGGGATAGACTAAGAAAACATGGGGAGTATGGAGCAATCATATTGGTTGAAGAGGGTGATTTTGATACACTAGGGGATAAATGATGGACTAACTATGGGGTCTCCCTTGGGTTACAGTTAGTTAGTTTATTACCTATACCTCTTTGGTACCTCTTTTGGTTGGTGTATACCTCTTTTGTCCATTGCATTCACTCGTTTTCACCAATAAAACCCCTCCACTTCTTTTTTGTCTTCTTTATCTATAGCTTTGTCTGTCCATTTCAACAATCAGCCCGCTGTACCGTATAGTATCTTTTTTGAAGCGGTAGGCTTAAAAACCTGCATATACCTCACGCAGATTGTGAAGTTAGGATTATTTCAAACTTTCCCAATGCGCTCATCGTGATTTTTAAGCTATTTACCATACACTGGGGGAAAAAAAAACATATTGGATCTAAAGTCCAGCCTCTTAAAAACATCGACAAGAAAAAATACTCTTGATTCAATCAGATTTAAGCTTAAATCAAAAGGAAATCCGCTCAAATTAAGAGGCTTGATTCTTGATGTAAGCTTAAATCTGATTGAATCAAGAGTATTTTTTCTTGTCGATGTTTTCAAGAGTCTTGACTGTAGATCCAATGCGATTTTTTTTTCCAGTGAATCAAGAGTTTTTTTTCTTGTCAATGTTTTCAAGAGTCTGGTCTCTAGATCCAATGTGTTTTTTTTCCAGTGTAAGAAACAACTCTTCTTTTCGCTCTAGCTGAAGTTTGCACCAGGCCCATCGAGTCAATCGAAAGTTCCGCAAGGCAGGCCATCTTGGATCGGGTAATCCGACGCGCCATGATCCCCGGCCGAACGCCCCTCCCCGCCGCCCCCACCACGCGAGCCCGGGGGCGGGCGGGGTCCTCTCCGATGGGATGAGGCTCCGTCGCTCGGAGATTTGACGACCGGAAGACACAGCCGTCCGCTATTAGCCGAGCCCCGGCCCCCCTTCCCCGCCCCCTTGCGACGGGAGACATCCGTCCGCTCCGCCGGGGCAGAATCGCGGATCCGCGCTGGGTTTCCGCTGGAGTTAGGTGGTTTTTGCTTAACTTCGCCTCCCCCCTTCCGCGGCCTTCAATTGGGGATTGGGAAGAGGTGACATCAATTTTTGCCGCCGCCGCCGCGCCCGGATCGTGGGGTCGGGTGAGCACGCCGAACGCGAGGACACCGAGAGCTTTCGTCCGGAGATGCGAGACCCCAGCCCAGGCCGAGGTCTTTATTCTGTTCGGTTCAGTTTTGGAAGTTAGATAGATAGAAAACACTGGAAAAGAAACACATTGGATCAAGAGTCCAGACTCTTGAAAACATCGACAAGAAAAAATACTCTTGATTCAATCAGATTTAAGCTTAAATCAAGAACCAAGCCTCTTAAGTTGAGCGGATTTCCTTTTGATTCAAGCATAAATCTGATTGAATCAAGAGTCCTTTTTCTTGTCCATGTTTTCAAGAGTCTGGACTCTAGATCCAATGTGTTTTTTTCCAGTGAGTTCAAATTCTGCTCGGTTGAATTTCGGAAGTTTGTTTGGTTCACTGGAAAGAAAGTCTCATGGGAACGGAGTCCGGACTCTTGAAAATATTGACGAGAAAATATATTCTTGATCAATCGGATTTCTGCTTGAGTCGAGAGCCAAGTCTTTTAATTTGAGCGGGTTCCCTTTTGATTCAAGCAAAAATCCGATTTAATTATGATTTTCTCTTCTCAACTTTTTTTTAAGAGTCTGAACTCTGTATCCAAGATGCTATCTTTCAAGTGTTGTTATGTAGGGTTCACTTCGGCTTCTGATCCTGATATCAAGGACTTTGTAAGGGCCCTTCCTTGACATAGTAAAATCAAAAAGTTTCTGGGATTATTTCCCTATCATCACCCGCAATGATCTGAAAAATTTAGACAGAAATTATGCAGTCATATTCTTGTATAAAAACTGTTTGAGCCAATGTTGTAACTTTGGAATGCAATTATTTTACGCTCTTCCCTTCAGGAAACGACGATTTGAGGACTTTCAGATCATTTTCTGAGTACTCTCAAAGAGCAAGACATACAGACATAGCAATTAAAGGGCCAAGGTGCTCGTAGCCCTCCTGAAGTGTAATACCCACATTTTTTTTAAAACAAAGTTTATGTAAAATTATCGTAACTTTTACTGGAAGAAGTACATACTAATTCACATGAATTACGAGTATATTAATGAAGGTTATAAGAGACAGAATACACTGGTAAAAAAAACCTCTTGGACCAATGCCGCGGTGAATTGACTTAAGAGTGCAGTTTCTTGTCGCCGGATTTAAGTGTCTTGAACTCTTGTTTCAAGCGGATTTTGCATTGATTCGATTCAAAATCCGCTTGAAACAAGAGTCCAGACTCCTAAATCCGGCGACAAGTAACTGCACTCTTGGTTCAAGAGTTTTTTTTTTACCAGTGTATAGCTTTGCATAATACAGGTATTCTGCAAGAACAGGAATGCAGAGCTCTGTTTTTTGCCCTCGTTTAATTACGTTCAAAAGCCTTTCTAAACTTTTTAAATGTCATTCCGCGGTCCAGAACATCTCAGTCGGTGCGATTTCACCGCGATTGTCCCCGCGACGAAAAAGAAAAAGAAAAAAAAAAATGTCCAACTCATCAAACACGTGTGACCGGCTGCAACATTAGACTGACAATGAAATATAAACTATCCATTTTTTAGAGGCGCGTGAGAGATAATCCGAAATTCCATTCACCGAAAAATCGACTCTCCCGGAGCATGAATGAAATCGGCGGTGGGGGGAGGGCGAAATCAGAACTAGAACAAAATGATCGGGCCGTGGGTCCAGGTAAGCGAAAAGGTTTCACGAGGAGCGAAACGCAATAAATAATAAAAGATTAGGTTCACATGTGACTAGAATTTCACACCGCGGAGGGCGGGCAACCCATGAATGGGACATCAAACTCCTGCGCTCCGGAAAAACGCCGTATGGGCATCCAACGTTGTCAAACTCCCTTCGATTAAATCAGGGGCGGTCTGGATTCAAAGTTTTTTAGGGGGCGGGCCTCGCGAAACAAAATTTTGGATTCCTTTTTTGTTATGAGCACGGTGTCTAGGACCGGGCAGAGTCGGATGTGTCAGGGAATGAAACATTTTTGGAAAAAATCAGGGAAACTGCTCTGGAACCCGGGAATATCGTCTCCTATTCAGTGCTCCCGTTCGGTTTCCGTCAAAATTTCCGGAATTCGGAGTATATTTTCCTCCACTCCACGACCGTCGAAAGTTCCGAGATTCTTTGTAGATTTTTTCCAAAGTTTCGAGAAAGCTCCAGAAAATGAAAAAGATCCGGAACACTGCGGGAATCTCAAAAGTTCCGGGAAAAATTCAGGATAATCTTAAAAGTTCGGAAGTTCGGAACTAGTTTCGGGAAATGGGAGCACTGCTCCTACCGCTAAGGACCATTTTATGGCTTATGTTATCGCACTTGAGCCACCATCATTAACTTCATGAATCTTCAGATCGTCAAAATAATGGACAAGCTTTCATCGACCGGAATCCATGAAAATCAAAAACGCTTGCGGAATTAAGAACTGTAGTGTACGGCAAAGAATCGGCCGAATAATGATTAAAGTAATCGATTTTCATACCTGAGAGTTACATAGTTTTTCTCAAGAAAATCCAGGAAAAGTGGAGTAAATAGTGGTTTCTCATCAGGGCATGAGCATAGTCAAACATTTTAGAAGCCATGGTTATAAGGAGGTAGAAGGTTCAAAAAGAGTTCTGAGAGGCTCTGCGAGATTTTTTGAAAATTGCCGAATGGGACCCCAAAAATTTGCGAAATGACGTGTTGCCTTTTGGTTTAGGCTCCCTAGTCCTTAGGCCACCCCGCTATTAAATAGAGCATGAAATTTCTGAAGGATTTGGAGGAGACGATATCCACTTGTTGGAAGTTTGAAGTACCCCTAAAAATTTTCTCAGTGGCAATTTATGTTTTGTTTTTTTTAATGGCTATGAATTTTCAGTTCGGTATTGTAGTTGTAATGGATAATAAGGATCGTATTTTTGATTTCTGCATTTGGATTCCTCCCGATTTTATCTCGAAAAATTAATGTATCTTCTTACCAAAAATAATGCTTTTCCGCACATTCGGCAACACTCCGATGCCCAAACGGCAGAGAAGTGATGATCACAGATCACGGGAAGACAGCTAGGGGCGCACACCCACCAAACCCCCGATTTTACGATCGAGGCCGCAATTGTCAAAAGCGCTCACGTCGGTTTTCACACGAGACCCAAACTGCTCGAATCCTTACGCACCTCTCGTTCAATCTCGATGGACTTACGTTGTTTCAACCGCGAACGAGTTCGATTGAGGCTGGAGGTCCAGCGCCCTGAGGGCGGGCGGGGGCAGGTAATATAATTCCCTTTCTCATCCGTCTCCTCTTTTTATCAATGGAGAGGACTCTTTTTGGCCCCGAAACCCCGAAATGTGAATCGGTGCGGGAGAAATATTTCGTTTCGCCGAGGGGAGGCGGGTCCCCCGCCAGGGTCGCATTCTTTCCGCCTCCCTCGATCACCTGAACTTAAAACTAAAAGGAACTAAGTTCCACGCAAACCCTATGCATATAAGTCTTTTTAGCATAACTCTTTTCTGCGGATCGGGATTCGACCTTTTTTCCGAGGTAGAGCGGAGGCAACCTGTCTGCTGTCGAAAGAAGTGCCGGGGTTTTTTTTCTGCGGTACAAAGTAGCACAAAATTAGCATAAAATTATGACGTAATTTATTTTTGGAATGTTGAAAGGGAAGGGGCTGTAAAAATGGAAGATTATTGAAATTGATAGGCAAATCGATAGACACAAAAGTCGGAGGCATAATGGGGCGATTATATTGGTGGAAACGGGAGGCTGCAACGAAAAAAGGAGCGGTGAGTGATAGACTAACTGACGTCAACCGACACGAGACCCTCCAGTTAGTCCATCATTTCTTCCTTTAGTCTAAAAGCACCACCCGTTGCAACCATTAGGATTGCTCGATATTCCCTGTGTCTTCTCAACTATCGCTTTGTCTATCCATTTCAATAATCAGCCCACAGATAAGTAATATAACGACCAAATTCGAGTCTTCTTCAAAATGCACGGTTAAAAATTTCTGTGCTTATGGTTTCTTTGAGCCATTTTTCTTTCAGCCAGATCAACCGAAAAGACCTGGTTGATCGACCTGTATGGTTAAATCGGTTTGTTGTGCATATTTGTGCATGCTGTTGTGATATTTTGTCGATGCAACCCGCAGGAAAACTGAACGAAACATATTAAACGCTCGTTTAGGTTACTGTGCATTCTTGCGTTCTTATCACGTTGATATTAACACGGAATGTCGGTTACTTTTTCTAACTGCGAGGAAATTTTGCATCCCTCAGGGAATGGCGATTTAAGTTCTTTTTCCCGAGAAACATGTCACAAGAAACACAAGAGTGCACTCGTTCTATCTGAAGAAAACTTTTATAATGTGTACTGGGAAAATCAGTGAGCCCTCATTTTTTGGTATCTGCAACACGGACAACCATCGAGCCGGAATAGTTGCATCCAAGCTTTGTCAAGAATTGCAAGGATCGGTGCGCCTTCAATTTTTTCAATGCAACATGGATAATGGTCAATCATTTATAGATGTATCATGTATCTTATCCAGACCTTATCATATAGAAACCCGGTTCACACAGCCTGGTCAATCGAGAAAATTAATTGCACAGTCCGTAGCTGAAAAGTGTCCACTGAAGCCAGCGGTTCTCTCGACCGAGGCTTTTTCCGAGGCGTTTGTAAATGACTCGGACATCGATGACAAATCGATAGTTGGCAATCGATCGATAGTTCACAGCGCGCGGTCCCAATCGCCAGGTAAGTACAGCAACTCCACCTAACCTAAACCATGTAATTCGAATAGGGAAATACATCGGTTCGATTGTCGACTCGTCACCGAATCGAAGGGCTCTATCCAGCAATGATATCTATCGACCAATCGATTTTAACAATCAGACACAGGTACGCGGTTTTCGCTCGGCACGGCTGGACACCTGCGAGGCCGGGCCCCGCAGACTGCCTAGCGCCCGGCTTGCCACCCACGCGGCTGTCCTGGGCCGGGTGGGGGTGGGGGGGTGCCATGGAACGACGGGGGGAGGTGTCAGGGGGGCTGCAGTTACAATGCACTAATAACATCCTCGAGTGAAGCCCGACGTGGCTTTTTATTAGCTCAATAAATCGTCATCAGGGGCGACCCGGCCAATATCTCAATATCCTCGCCTCGAAGGACGGTGACTGATGGACCCTGATGACGTCATCGGGAGCTTTCGATCATGAACCAACGGGTCGATTGTTGAGTTATGACCTTGATCGATGTGTCCCTCACTGGAAAAAAAAAAAAAAGAACACATTAGATCTAGAGTCCAGACTCTTGAAAACATTGACAAGAAAAAGGACTCTTGATTCAATCAGATTTAAGCTTAAATCAAAAGGAAATCCGCTCAAATTAAGAGGCTTGGTTCTTGATTTAAGCGTAAATCTGATTGAATCAAGAGTCCTTTTGCTAGTTAATATTTTTAAGAGTCTGGACTCTAGATCCAATGTGGTTTTTTTGTCCATTGCTATCGCAGCAATGCTATTCGGATTACATAAAACTATCACATTCCACATTGGGAGTTTTGAAGGAAAACCCACGTTCCTGACACAACAGTATTGCTTGTAAGCATTTTTTCCAAAAATCTGTAATACAGCGTTTGTAAAGTTTACAGTTTGTATCACTGATGAATTCCAATATTTTAAAGTTCCTCCATTGCAAAAACTACTTTAGGCGATCATTTTCTATTTTTTGAGGCGTAGTAACATCAACTAATAATATACCTCAGGAAATGAGAAAGGATCAACGAAAGTTGTTTTCTTAACTGAGGAACTAAAAATTTCTAATAGCGTTTTTCAATCATAGAACTTGTAAATTTTGCAAAGCTGTATTGCCAAAACGAGCTATGAACTCATTCTAAAACTTTCACTGAAGGATTTTCTCATCATGAGGTTCCGATTAGGTCACATTTGATCCAAATCCCTGAGTTCCCCAAGAAGGTGCACAAAAAGGCCCTACTTAGACTGCTCTTGCACGTCCTTCTATTAAATGTTGCTCCTCGAAATTTTGCTGAAACTTCGCTCGTGGCGGAATGAAGTTTTCCACGAAATCCCTGAGTTTCCCAAAAAGGTACGCAAAAAGGCTTTACTTAGACTGCCTTTTGCACGTCCTTCTATCAAATGTTGCTCCTCGAAATTTTTTTGAAACTTCACCCATGGCGGAATGAAGTTTTCCACAAAATCCCTGATATCCCCAAAAAGGCCCTACTTAGACTGCTTCTTGCACGTCCCTCTATCGAATGTTGCTCCTCGAAATTTTGTTGAAACTTCACCCATGGCGGAATGAAGTTTTCCACAAAATCCCTGATATCCCCAAAAAGGCCCTACTTAGACTGCCTCTTGCACGTCCTTCTATCAAATGTTGCTCCTCGAAATTTTGCCGAAACTTCGCCCTCAGCGAAATGAAGTTTTCCACCAACAGTGATACGACGCCAAAGGTGGGAAGTCTTGCCGTGCCTAAGGTGGCAGCACCGCTCATTAATATTTCTCATTTGCCTGCAACGTGGAGTTGGCCTGCAAGTGAAGGAGGTCCACATAAAAATTTTACGGCGCGGCTGGTCCGTCGACGCGGCTATCAAGGTGTCCAGCGGATGCGATGGACGAGAAATTCGTTGCCGTGCTAAGGAAAAACGCCGTATTAACATTTAGACGTTGCCAAATCATCCCATTAAAATGTTCATTTTAGAGAAAAGTCACGTGTATGTTTCTTTGAAATTTGCAGATACTTTAAATCACATTGCGAAGAAAATTTTCTGAAAATCGGACGGAAATATACTCACAAGTTTTCCTGAAATTCAAATTTTCTGAAAGCAATTTGGCAACATCTGGATGCTCTTACGTCGTTTTTTCATAGCACGGCGGTTCACCACAACGGCTCGTTCTCCGATGGTTTTCAATTTTAACTCCCACCTTCGTGAAAATTACCTCTCGAAACTAGGGCCAATATATTTTACAGACACCGTACCAGCAATCTTAGCAATGTTATCGAGTGTGGCAGAAGTAAAATTCGGGGGTCAACGCTATTTTACGCGTATTGATGGTTGATGAGCGGCTTCTTGAGCTGACATGAAAAAACCAGTGCGCCTAGAATGTTGCGTGTAGGCAGCATGGACATCCCTTAAGCACGAATAGTTGTATTCAGGCGTTGCTATTGAGAATGGGTACCGTATATTTTAGGAACCGCGCACTAATAATCTAAGCTATGTTCTCGAGTGAATCTTTAAGTTCGGGAACCAACGCTCTTTGGACCGCGTTTAACAGAAAGGAACCAAGCCACATCAGCTTTTGCCAAATTTAATCGTGCAAGTCAATTTTTACGAGAGAATATGTGTGCGGATTCCTTTGGAAATTTTAAGGAATTTGCGTCGTACTATGGAGAAAATTCACTGAAATTTGCACGAAAATCTGCCCAACCGTTTTCATGTAAAAAATTAATTCGTTCAATTAAATTTGGCAATAATAGCCAAAACTTGGCTTGGTTCCTCTCTGTTTAACGCGGTCCATTTTTCACCTGATTCCAGTGACAAACTGCCAAAATAATCGAACAAGTAGTGAATCTCGAACTTCTTTTATATAAAGAGACCTAAAACTGGAAAAAAAACACATTCTATCTAATTCGGGCGTTTATTCGAGTACATGGCCTAACGCGAGTTCGAACGATCGCGCCAAACACGGTGCCGTCGGCGTCTAAGTCGTATCAGCGCCTGCAAGACTGCAGGAATACTTCACGCACTACGCCAAACAGTACGGCCGGCGTCAAACGCATATCAGCGCCTACAAGCCTGCATGAATACTTCTTGCATTGCACCAAACGCAGAGAGAGTTGCGAGAGTTATTTGCAACAACTATTCGACTAGGGTTATAGGCACATTGCCGCTAGCTAGATTGAAGGCGCATCAAACTATGAAGATGACTCGATACCCGACCGCGCTCCCTTCCCTGGCTTGCGCGACGCTATAATCGCCGTAAAACTAGAAGCCCGTGTCATTTCTCTTGACGGTCGTCGCGCGGTTTTTACCACAATTAAAAAGGTAAATATGTATCTCCATTGCAACGATTTTAAAACTCGGACGATGTTACTTGTTTAAGTTACTTGTTTCAGAACTTTAATGGAGTAAAATCTTGCGAAAATAATCATTTATCTTACAGAATGCAACTATTTGAACGTATGGGAGCTGTTTTTGCCTAACCGTCGAATTGAAGGCCAAAAACATGGCCAAACAACAAGGTCCATACTGTGACGTGTGATTTAAAATAAAACGATTTCGACGGCACGTCATTGATTGTATTGAAGTTAAATTGCGCCATGAAAACCTTGGAGAAGGATCGATGTTAAAACAGGTCATTTGTTTTGATGGAATCACGGAATACATTGTGAACACTGGAAAAAAACACACTGGATCTAGAGTTCAGACTCTTGAAAACATTGGCAAGAAAAAGGACTCTTGATTCAATCAGATTTAATCAAGAGGAAATCCGCTCAAATTAAGAGGCTTGGATCTTGATTTAAGCTTAAATCTGATAGAATCAAGAGTATTTTTTCTTGTCGATGTTTTGAAGATTCTGGACTCTAGATCCAACGTGTTTTTTTTCCAGTGTACTTTATGGCAGAAAATTTCAGGAAAATTCTTCAAAATTAACTTGAAAATCCGTATTTTATGAAATGACATTTGCTACATGGTGCAGGCTCATACGACGTTCTTCCGTGCCACGGTAGTATGGACTCAGGATACAGGTCCGAGAGGAGGGTGAATAGGGCCTAATGAACCGGATACCCAGAAACGGGAGACCGGGATCAGGGGGAAGGGGGAGGGGGGATGCAGCAGTGACGAAGACGACGTCGGACAATTATCATGTCACGCCTTGCGTCGCCGTCGGGACGAGATGAGCGCGACTCGACGTCCGAAATGTGGGACAGCCAAAAATCCAGGAGCTCACGGACCGGGTCTCCCGTACAGGTACTACGAAAAAGAACTGTAAGTGACATTCCGAAGTGAGCCCTGGAGCGCATTGGAGCAGGTGCTAACTGTGGTTCAGGAAGGAGGCAGATACTGCTTTCTTCCAGAGGTTCCAGACACTGCACTAGGTACGAACTCCGCCGTGCTAAGGAAAAACGCCTCATTAACATTCGAGGGTTGCCAAATTTCTTCCGATAAAATGTTTATTCGTAAGGGGGGGTCACGAATATTTTCTCTTGAAATTTTCAGATAGTTTAGATCTAATAACGGAGAAAACTCTCTGAAAAATTGAACGGAAAATATTCGCCAGTTTTCCTGAAAATTCGTTTTTAATTCAAGGAAATTTAGCAACGTCTGAAGGCTCATACGGTGTTTTTCCTTCGCACGGCAGAAATGGCGCAACTACGACGTCCGGGCGCCTCCTCGCCACGGGAGAGTGGGTTCGTGAGGAATGGAGTGAGGTCTCAAAATGTTTGAAAATTGCGGAATGAATACGGTGAAACAATAAGCTGGATATGAAGAACCTATGTTTAAGAGATTGAGGCCCTGTCGGTGAATCTGTGGACAGACGTTAAAACTGATTCCCCTCATGGGCAAAATTATCTCTGAAATTTCGACGGAAAGTATTAAAAGGTTAAATATTTCTGATACCCAGGGGGACGGGTTGTCCCAAAAAATGGTGAAAAGAGGGGGTGAAGGAAATGTCTAATTACGCGCAGAAGGGGTGCACCACAGGAAAATGTTGGAAAATTCGGTATCATCCCTAAAACTTGCAATCCTCTGTTACCTCCGCGATTCGGGATCATATGTTTTCGATGAGGAAAAATATTTGAACGTTGAAACCTTTTTTTGGGAAAACGCTCTTGACCCTCTTTCCATACGCACACCGTTACTGTAATTTGGTACCCTAAAAATTGTTACCGAAAGTAATTTGTCCGTAAAATTATGATATTTACTAAAAATGAATGTGAAGCTGGATAATCTTAGCCTCATTGCAAGCCTTATGGCGGGCTGATTATTAAACCTGACAGACGAATGTATAGACAAAGAAACAAGTGGAAAATGAAGATTATTAAACCTGACAGACGAATGTATAGACAAAGAAACAAGTGGAAAATGAAGCAATCCTGTTGGTCGAAACGGGTGCACTGGAAGAAAAACACATTGGATCAAGAGTTCAGGCTCTTAAAAACATCTCCAAGAAAAAGTACTCTTGATTCAATCAGAATCTACCTTAAATCAAGAACCATGCCTCTTAATTTAAGCGGATTTCGTCTTGATTCAAGCAAAAATACGATTGAATCAAGAGTATTTTTTCTTGTCAATGTTTTCAAGAGTCTGGACTCTAGATCCAATGTGTTTTTTTTCCCAGTGTGGTTCTTATTGACCCAGGGACGAAATGATGAAATGTAGGGTCTTCAGTGAGATGCTGTCAGTAATTCCAGTGCTTACCTCTTTTGTCCATTCCAATCACCCTTTCAGGACCAGGATCACTCAATTTTCTCATCGTTCCTTATGTCTATAGCTTTGTCCATCACTTTAGATAATCAGCCCACAAGCCTTTTGCCAAAGACGCTCTCAAATACAAGTATTTCCTGGTGAGAACTCCAGGCACACATGGCAACAGAGTCATTACGAATTTCTGGGGCGCCCTCGCACTGCCGGGTGTCAAGTGCGATACGTGCGCCCTCCCCCGCCCCCCCTCTCGCACGGGGGGCCGTCGTCGCCCTCTGATTAAGCGCATATTTATATCCCGGGCGTCGGACTGAGGAGCGCTGACAGGAGGCGTTACCGCGACCACCGTCCGCCGAGCCCCCCCCCCCCCCCCCCCCTCGCACAATGGACAGTAAACACGTCATATTTCTGGAAATCATCGCTCCCCGCCCCTCCCCCCGCGCCCCCACGCATTCCTCCATAAATTATGCTTAGGCGCACGGTAGGATCGTTAGCCCGTAATTATCGGCCGGCTTAAGTTCAGCGCTGTCGTAAATAAAATCGCTCGCTAACTACGGATGTGTTGACACCGTTGCCGAGTACTGCGGACATGGTGGTAGGGTGCCTGCGTGCGCAAGAATAATATGGACATGCTTGTAATTTTGAGGTTAGGTCATGGAGCTTTTAGTGCCCCAAAGGGCACTTAAACATATCATTTGTGCACTGGTAAAAAAAACCTCTTGGACCAATGCCGCGGTGCATTGACTTGAGAGTGCAGTTTCTTGTCGCCGGATTTAAGAGTCTTGAACTCTTGTTTCAAGCGGATTTTGCATTGAAACAAGAGTCCATATTCTTAAATCCGGCGACAAGAAACTGCACTCTTGAACCAAAAGGTTTTTTTACCAGCGTGACCACCCATGCGGGGAAGAAGGATTCCTGTCCACAAAAACTCGAAATTAAGTAATCGGTGTCAAGGGATGGAGTACTGCGCGGGGGTGGAGGAGTGCTGGAAGTTCGGAACATTCCCATTTTTAAAACTCTAAATTTGACAAAAATGGCTTAACTGAAATTTTTCCTTCGTGGGCTGAGTTTTTTGTCCCACGAGATGTTTGAAAATTAATTGTTTGTAAGATTTTTTTGTTTTTTATCTTATTTATTGTACTAACATTTTTGTTTTATTCTGTTACAGGTTAGCTCATCTGATATTTATAATCGCAAAACATACGCACATCTCATGTAAGTGCCTTGATATTTTTATTATCTTCATATTAGTCATCTTCAGGGAAATATCCTAGAGTGGATAATAGGGATCCTTCTTAAGGGCTTAGCCGATAGAGAACACTTTTTGACGTCAACGTCTCTCTTGAATCTTAGCAGTATACCAATCATACCATTGGCGATGCGTTCAAATGGGAGTCCAGCTCAACAAGACGGCGAACAGAGGTCTAAAATATTTAGAAAAGATTAATCTGTGGTACCTTTATTTAATGCCTCTGATTTTGAAGCACGGAGGACAATAATCGTTTTTGTAATTTACTTTTTAGTGTCGTGTGGTTTTCTTAAAGTTGATTGTTGAAATTCTTTCATCTCAATCGGGGAACTCAGAAACGCGCCTACATAAAAAAAGAAAGATGAGCGCTTCTCTATTACGAACATATCAAAGCTTTTTCGCTTATTTTTGATGAGTCCCAGTCTGTCCCAGTATTTTTTGATTCCTGATTTCCTCTTAGGAATGAAACAAAGGTAAAAATCACAATACCATTTGGGTAGACCCTGTGTTTGTGCTCTCCGTGGTCTGTTGAATTCTGTACTTTGAAAGATGAATTTATTTACAACGAGGCAACTTCGGACCAATATTCCGCTGAGTCGTATATAATTTTCAATTTATTCGTTGGTCGCTGTTTGGCGGCCGTTGAGTTGATGACCGATGCGGCTCGGAACTCGTTACCGATTCAGCCGCGAAGCGTGCCACTCCGCTCCGCCCGCTTAGCGCTTCAATTTGGCTCCAATCGCTGGTCGTGTGTTGGCCGAAGTTGTTCAATTTGCAATGCACTTGGAAATATTGAAATTAAAAAAAAGAAAAGGATTCTTATATTTAGTAATGTACCAATAATTAAGATAAAAATTGAAGCACCATGAGGCAAGTTTCCTTGTCATACTTTGACGCAGGACGCGTTAAAAATGTATTGGAAGTCCAAAATCAGTGTGAAAAAATTGAAACTCACCGAAGTGAGAAATTGCTGTTAATATTTTACATTAAAATTGCAAAATTCAAACTTCTTGCTTGCAAAAATACCAAAATCAAAACGCACCTCAATTGAGGACTTCTTAGGTGAAAGAACGTACAAGGCTTCCAATGCTATAAAATTATGCAATGTAATTCTTTTATCGCATCTTGCTCTTCGATATGTTCGCGAGACGAAATATCCGACGGACACGTTGTTCAACAATCAACATCCACCTAGTAGGTAGGTCAAAAGTTGAATGTTAGAGTCCTGGAAAATAAGCTTCCGCCTTTCCTGGGATAGCACACTCGTCTCTCGTCTGTACTATCCCCATACATTTATTCCTTCTAACCCAATGTCGGATCCAGGGGTTGATGGCGTCAAGCCCCCCTCCCCCTCGGATCAAATAAAGGGGGAAAAAGAAAGGAAAAATGAGGAAATGGGGAAAGAAAGGGAGAGAGAAAAATGTGCTCCTAATAATTTACTGAAATGGTGTCAAGACAGAACTTCAGAACTATTTAAGCAGGTTTACCAAACCAAAGGTTACTCAATACCGCAAAAATAAACAGACCACAAACTAAAATAAAATTTCTCTAGAAGGGGTTTCATTCGTCAATTTTCATATTTCAAATAATGCACAAATTGAATGCTACACTGGAAAAAAAACACATTGGATCTAGAGTACATCGACAAGAAAGAATACTCTTGATTCAAGATTCAGTCAGATTTGAGCTTAAATCAAGAACCAAGCCTCTTAATTTGAGCGGATTTCCTTTTGATTTAAGCTTAGATATGATTGAATCAAGAGTCCTTTTTCTTGTCAATGTTTTCAAGAGTGTGGACTCTAGATTCAATGTGTTTTTTGTCTAGTGTAAAACTGCTTAAAATTTAATCTGGAAGGGGCTACTTTTTGAAAATTTTCCGGAGGAAAACCCCCTGGACTCACCCTCCTCAGGTTGGTCTCCCCCCTCCTTCCTCCCACTCGACATAAGAAAATGCCCCCCTCCCCCTCCAACTCACTCTGGATACGCCACGGACTCTAACCACCACCAACTCCGTGTTGAGCGATCCTCAAAGTTGCCCTCGTTCCCGCGCGTTCGCGACGATCGGATGGAGCTTTCCCGCGGTCCCCTGATTACGTCACTTGGCCCCCGGGCGCGGCGGGTTGCACAAGCGGCCGGCGCGGGGCGGTGGCGGCTGCGGCGGGCTTTAATTAGATCCGAATTGTAACGGAGCCGCTGCGGGGAGATTAAAAGATAATAAGAGGCGCCTCGGCACGTAATTAAAAGCGAGACGGAACGGACGGCGGCATCGCCATCGCCGAGCGAGCGTCGCCGACCATTAATAACCCGGAAAAATCCGCCGCTGAAAGGAAAATGAAAACCCGGGCCGCGCCGCGACTTTTCTGACGGCCACTCAATGGAGCCCGAAATTGGATTTTATAATTAGAGACGATAGGGCGCGCCACCCTGATAATTGGATCCCCCAGGCTTCCGCGCCGAGCCAGCCATCGATACACCTCTGGATCTCCTTGGATTTATTTACTTACGTCTGATCGTCCTAAGCAGTGGCGGATCCAGGACCCCCCGCGGGCCAAAAAGGGGGGAAAAAGAAGGAAAAAAGGAGGAAAGGGGGAAGAGGGTGGGAATTGCTCCTAAAAATTTATTGAAATGGTGTCAAGACAGCATTTCAGAACTGGATGGGACCATGGCCCACTTCGGGCTCAACAAAGGGGGCAAAGAAGGAAAAAGTAAAAAAGGAGGAAAGGGTAAAAGGGGGAGGAGAAAAAATTACTCCTAAACATTTACTGGAATGGTATCAAGACAGAACTTCGGAACCTTTTAACCAAGTTTACTAAACCAAAGGTTACTCAATTCCGCAAGAATAAATAGGCCATTTCAGGCTCGGATTGGCCATGAGGCCAATCTACCATTGGCAGATACGCCCCCTTTGCGCGCCGAAAACGCGCCCTTCTTACAGATAGCAAAATAAGAAGAAGAAAAAATTACGACCGAGAATATGTGAGAAAAATTTCTTAAATGAAAGGAAGAAGAGAGAGTTAGGAGTAAAGAAAGGTGCTTTAACGCATGATAGTGGTGAACAGAGGTCCAAGAGCTACTTTCTGAAGCATAAACAATTTTCTGTGAAATTTTCACCTTCTTCTTGACATACAGGCGCTTTATCATCTCCCTCCTTCATTCGCTAAGTGTAACTCCCTCAGAAGCGATGGTCGGTTCGATTTTTAGACATACGCATCCTTTATAGACCTCTTGAGAGACCTTTGTACACATTTCCTCCTTTTCAAATGACTATTGATTTGGACATACCATCGCATAGCTCGGCAAACTTAACCTTAATTTATCTCGAAATTCAAAAATAAGAGACATCTAAAATGTCAAGGCGATACAATTATTCGCGCAAGATGGATGTCCACATTGCATATGAAAAAAATGTAAGACGCGATGCCGTGAGTCGTGAACTCGCAATGCTCTGCTCTAGTTTGAAGGAACATTACAAAATAAGACAAACGCAAACCAACACAATATGGAAATAAAGCGAGGGGAAGGATGCGCGCTAACGACGGCGCAGAGATACAACTATTCGTACTTGATGGACGTCCGTGCTGCATCTGAAAAATTGAAGGCGCGTTGACGCGAACCGTGAGCTCTCAATGCTCTGCTTTATGCTGTCAATGAAGCATCGCTTTGATTCGGGAGGAAAGTTAAAAAAAGGCATGAAGACATCTTTCCTACCTTCGGCTGTATTACTTACGTAGTGCTTGAAGCACCATTACGAATAAGACAAACGGAAACAAACACAATATGGAAAAAAAGGGAAAGAAAGGATGCGTGTTTACGACGGCGCAGAGATACAACTATTCGTACTTGATGGACGTCCATGCTGCATCTGAAAAATTGAAGGCGCGATGACGCGAAGCGTGAGCTCTCAATGCTGTGCTTCACGTTCAATTTTGCAATTTTTACTCCGTGCGATCAATAAACTTTGAACCTGAAAATATCGTGAACTTGTGCTAATACGGAACCACTATTTCTGGCTCATTTTAGAAAGAACATACAACACTGAACATTGGTTTCTAGAGAATTGGAATGCAGAGAAGAGCTTTAATAGAAGAGTCAAAGATAGTGGTTCCATATTGCAAAATTTAATCCTCTTGTCGGACATATTTTATAAAAAATTAATCGTTAAATCAATAATCCATTTTTTCCGCGTAGCTAGAATGCATTGCGCCAAAGCTTACGGATCAATCTTACGGACCCGCGGCGCAGCTCTCATCAAGTTGGCGCGAAGGCGGAGGCGTCACGGATCGGAGCGGGCCTTTGTTTTGACGGGAATCCAATCCCTAATCGAAGACAACCGCCGGGTTCACGATGGCACAGGTACGAACATGGAAGGCTACCGATGGAATCTCGGTTTCGATTACTCAACGGGACCCCGGTTCCCCGGTCGGCAGATCCAATCGCAGAGCTTAATGAAGGCCCTCAGAAGCTCCCGACGGACAGGGTCACCCGGTTCAAGCCCGAACCGTGTGAAGCGATGAGTTCTCTCCGCGGGGGCCCCGGCTCCGAATCGGGACCGACCCCGGTTCCGATCCATCGAATTTCCTGTCGATACTTCGACCGCACTCGATCCAACCGTCTGCAATACGAAGTGTGAAAGTAGTGAAATGAGGACTTAATCACAATCAGGGGATCCCGGGAAATGTCAGAGAATTTTAAGAAGTCACGGAAAACTTGGAAATGTTAGGGAAAATGACGAAAATGTCTGGGAAAAATTGGTAAATTACTTTTGTTTGCTTTCTAGAATGGGTTGGACGTTTTGAATAACAAATTCTGCCTAAAAACTATTTGGATTACGTTTTGCAATAAGGAACCACTATCTCTGACTCTTCCTTAAAAACGCATATCTTCGTAAGGAAACCTATGGCACTTATGTTGTTTCAAAAATGAGCTAGAAATAGTGGTTCCTTATTGAAAAATGTAATCCATTAATAAATATGTCTTCTTAACCATCTGGCACAGCTTCAAGTCAGCTTCGTCAGGGAATTTTACCAAAAATTGTCGCGGAAATACGTTTATAAAATTCTGTTGCAACCCTGTTGAGAGCAACATGGAGAGTTGCTTCTTGTAGAAAATGGCTTAAAAATCACGATGAGCGCATCAGAAAAGTCTGAAGTACACCCCTATCTTCACAATCTGGTGAGAAATGTGCGTTTTTAAAGAGCTTATACCAGCTACCAGATGCGCCGTTTGGCCCTCCGCATATACGGTACTATGGTATTGGTACATGCACTATGGATTCATGACGGAGTGAAAAATTTCAGGGAAAATCAGAGAAAAATTAAGGTTGAAGGATTAGGATTGAAGGTTAAGGATGTTTGAAATCTGTTCCAGAAACTGGGAATCTCTTCTTTTACCACTTAGAGATTATTTTTTTGCTAATTTTCTAAAATACCTGGTGTTATTTAGATTAATGATATCGCACCTGAGCCGCCATTATTGACCTCTTGCCACACATCAAATTCGATGTGGCATTTGTCTTCAGATATTCGAACAGAATTTCATAAAGTGCGATTGAATAATCCCAAAAAATTAATGGTAAAAGTGTTAATCGGGGCTGTTTTTAGTACTACAGGTAGCCATATGATTTCGGCTGCTGTATCGATAGAGTATTCGATTTGTATACTTCGAATTGATGGACTTATTTTACCGATAATTTACTTGCGACCCGCAGGGATTCTCGCCGACGTGACCCTGAGTTCAAAGTTCGCTCGGAAGCCGGCGAAGGCCCCGGCGCGGCGGCCCGCCAAAGGGGCCCTGCCGGGGGGCCCCGAAAGCAACGAGCCCGCGGGCCCGAAACAAAAGGCAGCAAAGGGTTGCGCGTTTTCTCTCCAGCAAACAGGTGTTGCTCAATTAATCATCCCCGAAGAGGCTCCGGTTTCGTGCGAAAGGAGCTTATCCTGTCGACCGAGAATTGTGAAAAGAAAGAGAGGCCCAGCGGGCTGATTATTTAAAGTGGTAGACAAAGCGATAGACAAAGGAAAGATAGAGCGATCCTATTGGTGGAAGTGGGTGGTTGCAATGGACAAAGCAGGTAAGTAATAGGCTAATAGCAAGCTATATACGAGTGACTCTGCGTTTAGTCTATGATTTGCTCGCTTAGTCTATAACGTCCACCCATTTTGTCCAATAGGATCAAGCCAATTTCCCTTTTTCTTTTTTGTCTATCATCGCTTTGTCTATCAGTTTCAAAAGTCAGTCTGTTGACGATCCAAGAGAAAATATTTTAAACTGCAAGAACACCAATGCAGTGTGAATGTAAAAGGAGGTGTGCAGCATGTGGCATCCATTAATTTCACATAAAGGAGGACCTCAGGTTAGTAAGAGAAGATCACTCCAGAGGAGGGCCCCCCAAAACGTAGCAGCGCTCAGGAATTTTTTAGCCAGACCGACACTGTTCGCATTCAGACGATTCTTGATCGATAAAATAACTTCACTCAACAAAAAAATTAAAAAAGTCTCAAAATATGTGCTGCAATCCGATCATTTGTGTAGCCAAGGAGGAGGGGGCTTAGACCCTCCTTTCATGGATAAAATTCTGAACTCACAAGACAAGTATACATCATTACATCCGACTAAATTCTTTTTGAAAAACCGGTCAAGTTTGATCCGTAAAACAGGGTACATACCCCCTTACCTTCACTGACAAAATCGATGCCCCAACTGCAGGCTGATTATTGGAATTGACAGACAAAGAGAACAAAGAGAAAGTGGAGTGGTCCTATTGGTGGTAGCTAGTGGTTGCAATGGATAAAGGAGGTAAATCATAGAATAACAGACAGCAATCCTCTCGAGACCCCGTAGATACTTTATCATTATCTCCTCAGTTTATAGTAATCATCCATTCGACCACTCGATTCTCTCTTTATGTATCCTTTACCTACAACTTTGTCTTTTAATTTCAATAATAAACTTGCTGCCTTGTGTTTAAAACGCGTGCTCTCCGTACATTCCCCGAAAAAAGAGCCGAAAAAACAAGGGCAGCACCTCGCATCGAGATGCTCCGACACGAAAAATGATCAAATAATCGTTCCGACCTAGAAAGTTGCGAATATGACGTTATGACGCCATGACTCGACTGTGTGAAGCGGGCCCCACTGCCAGATGGAGATGTAAATTTCACTCGGCGCATTGTGCGCGGGTCTACTTATTCACGCGGGGCTATTTTCGCGGCGGCGGCGCGGCGCGCGCGTGCGAAGGACAATCGGGTGATGTGAAAGTGACGTAACCGCGGTGCGGACGCTTTTGCAATTCCCATTACCGGCCCAGAAGCGCATGCGCGGGGCAGGCGGGAAAAGTGGGACTCCGGTGGGATTTTGGAGCTGAGCTGCGTTTCCACCGTCAAAAAAGAAGCTCGAAGTGAGTTTGACATGGTGTTTCAAGTCTTGGGGGGCCCCTACAAGAGTCCAACCGGGGCCCTCAGAGCTACCCTTCAGAGTTTTTGGGGTGCTGAAATACCCTGGCACTCCTGGCCAGACGGCCCCTAAATGCGAATGAACATATGATGTTCCAGTTTTCCCCGATCTGATTTGCGGAGTCAACTTAGGTCATGCTCCAGGTCAATTTCTGAACTTGGAGAGCCTGTCCAGCCCACCATCCTCTAAATGTGGAGGTCGGCAGCAACTCGGTTTCGGAGTGTATCTGTTGCAAAGTTGGCTGGCCTTTTGGACCCTAAGGTCTCCATAACTCTGGAACTAGTTCCGAATTTCGGAACTTTTGAAGTTTTCCTGAATTTTTCCCGGAACTTTTGAAATTCCCGAAGGGTTCCGGATCGTTTGCATTTTTCGGAACTTCCTTGGAACTTTCGAAAAATCTAAAAATAATTCCGGAACTATTGGCGGTCATGGAATGGGAGCACTGCCATAACCCTACTCGCCCAATTAAGGCACTTTAACACTGCCAACGAGTTTCAAAATCGAGGAAAACTTGCGTGCGAGGGAAATTTCGAACCGGGCAGTTGGCAACACGGTCGAAGGAGCAGACCAGAAACCTCGAATTTGATAAGTTTGAGGGATGACTGAGCACATTCCTGTGCGCGCGGCCACGGCTCGAGCCAGGGCAGGCAACTTGACGGGCCGGACCCCGGACCTCAGCAGAAACCGCGGATCCACACGGGGTGTCCATGGAGACTTGAGCGGTTTTGAGTTATCGCGGGAGCAGTGGTCCCCGGTCCCCAAGCGCGAGAATGATATTTAATGAACCACTCTAATGATGGCTCCACGCCCGGGCTGCCAACACCACCATCATTACCCGATTTAATCCCGTAGTTCGATTTCAAGTGCGATAAGGGATTGCAGTCTCATTATGGGAGGAAGGAACGTTTCAATTTGTTTTCCTTACGGTTAAAAAAATTATTTTTGATGTGGAAATTATGGGCTTTCGACCCGTTTTAGGTGTTGGAGGCGGAGGCGCCAATTGGGTTGGGGAGTAATCGGTGGGGGTTGTCGTTTAACCTCTTCCTACGTGAAATGAGGCTTTTTTCCAAGTTAATATTATTGAATTTGAGAAAACATCCAGATATGTTTAATTTAAAGTTGAACTTATTTTTATCGGGCTGCATTATGTTGATGAAATTACCTTTCTCCCTGTTAGTGTTTACTGTAACTGTTAGTGTTTACCGAAGTCGAAGTCGAAGACCTGATGATGATGATTAATATCATCGAAATAGCTATCGTCTGAGAACCGGATAAAAAGTGATCGGGAGAAAGGTAATTTCATCAACATCCAGATATGTTTTAAATTCCAACCCCCATCCCCCCAATATCGTTTGCAACGAATGAAATTTTAGTGGACACAGACACTCTGTCTGAGTCCACTAAAATTTCAGTCTGCAAGTGTAATTTGACGACTAGTTTTTGGATGAGCGCAAATGATACATATTTTCAATCCCCGAATATCTTTGTTAACATCGAACTGTCGAACAGATATGATTAATATTTTTTATTCTTTTTAAAACGTAAACTAATGAAATACGATAATTTTCTTAGCGCAGGTATCTAGGATAAGCAAGATCTCAATTCTGCTTACTTTTTCTAATGTGATGCCTCTGTTTCTCGACCAAAGAGACGGCGCGGCGCTTGTACCGGTTTTCTGCATGGCAAGGGTCGGATACAATTATCGATGCTTGACGGATATCCGTGTTGCGTCTAAATAGTTGAAGGCGCACTTACTGTTTTCGTGCCAAAGTCTAGATGAAACTATTCCGGAAATCAAAGAGACGGCACTGGCTTTCTGTATGGCAGGAGTTGGATACAATTATCAATGCCTGAAGGATATCCGTGTTGCGTCCAAATAGTTGAAGGCGCACTTACTGTTTCCGCGCCAAAGTTCGGATGAAACTATTCCGGAAATCAAAGAGACGGCGCTTGCACTGGCTTTCTGTATGGCAGGAGTTGGATACAATTATCCATGCTTGAAGGATATCCGTGTTGCGTCCAAATATGTGAAAGCGCACTTCTTGTTTCCGTGCCAAAGTCTAAATGAAGCTATTTCGGAAACGCGATTCCGGAATCCGGGAAAACACACACCTCACCTATTCCACATGGGTCTTTTGTGAGAACTTTCATTGGCAAAGAGTTCCTGTCACTTAACCCCATCAAAATGTAATGAGAACTTTCGATCAGAGACTTACTGTTTCCGTGCCAAAGTCTAGACAAAACAATTCCACATGGGTCTTTTTTGAGAACTGCCATTGGAAATGAGCCCCTACCGCTTAACCCTATCAAAATACAATCAGAACTTTGGATCAGAGACGGCAACGGTGCCCGCTACAAGATACCCGTCAAGTCGGAGTTACCACCCGAAACTGTGACTTGTCATGTTTGGGCCAATATTTGATATCAAATTCTCGCGTCGGGGCAGCCACCGCGCCGCGGCCGCAGCGAGCATCGCGCCGATGGACGGTGTCGTTGCCCGTCCATATTTCATTCCACTCGTTCCCTGTCTCGGGCCCTGCTCCCCGATGACGACTCCGCATTCCGACTCCGGATTCTGCTGATCATCCCGCCAGTCGCCTCTCGCCCCGACCCCGCCACCTTCGCGTATGACTTCGGAAATGCTCGAATTAACACCCGGAGAAACGGAGAGCGGCTCCTCATCTTCGGGGATATTGGATGAAGCTCTTGCATCCTCCGAGAATGGACCTCTTGCACGTGTCAGGGATTTGCACTTTAATTACTTTTTCGTAGGTGAAATTTTGTGAGAAACACGATAGTGCCTCTGGGTCTCGCCGAAACGAACTTGAAAGCTCAAAAAAGCTCTCGAAGTCGAGGACATTAAAGAGGGATTTCCCTCCACATCTACGTCCATTTCCGCATCATCTACATTTCAGTGCAAAATTTCCCTCGTATATTATATCAGGGTTGTCAGTCAAGGAATATCGAGGAAACCGGGAAATACCAGGGAATTTGAAAAATCCAGGGAAAACCGGGAAATGTCTGGAAAAATGACGAAAATATCAGGGAAAATTTGTTAAACCACCTTTATTTGCTTTCTAGAATCGGTTTGAGGTTCGAACAATAAATTTTGCCGAAAACTATTTTCAATTATGTCTTCATAAAGGTCTAGATACATAAGGCGATTAATCGCCGCGAGTGAAAGACGAGAGCCAATGGAGAGCCTTGATTTCGATCCATTGACGTCGATATATCGAAATCAAGGCTCTCCATGGGCTTTCGTCTTTTACTAGCGGCGATTAATCGCCATGTGTATCTAGGCTGTCACTATCTGTCATATCGCCAATTGTCAGGGAATTTCACCAAAATGTGTCAGGGAAATCAGGAAAATGTCAGAAAATTTCATTTTCCAATTTCTTCTCCAACCCTGTGTATTTCTACCTAGAGAATCTTAGTAATTTCTAACTGAAAATTTCACTGATTTTTCTTCTGATCTCAAGAAAAAACCGGAAAGTTTTGGATAAATGTTGGAACGGGTATACTCTCGCGAGAAATTGAAACTTTTGAGTCAGTTTTGCAACTTTGGGATGGAGTTACGTTCTTTCGTCCGGGAAACGACAAAACTTGCAGTTTCAGGCAAAAATGTCCGTTAGTGACCTCTTCCAAATGCTCATCCCATTGTGTGGCAATTGCACCAAGGACCATGCAGTTTTCTGCCCTGAAAAACAAAAAACACGTATCTCCTGCGACAACCCTCGTAGATACGCTCTTTTTACTTAGCACAGCAGTTCTCCGGCCCGAAATCACACGGTGCGTAAGGAGCACCTGCAACAAAACCAACGCAACAGCGACCAAATCCCCGGACGCAGGCACGGGTCAAAAACTACACTCCGCCTAGCAAAAACCGCGTATCTCGGACGAGGGCCAACCGGAACTTGCGCGGTTCTCGCCGGGAGGAAAGCGCATCGGGGCGATCCCATGCACCGGGCTAATTTCTCTCGATTCATTAGTTTTCCCCCAAAAACGCAGCCGCATGAGCGAGCCGGCCTTTGAACTCCGCCGTTGTCTTACGCAAAAACGTATCTAATTCCTAATTACGTTCGATAAAGGTGCGCTCGTCGGCGTGTTTGTTTTCCCTCTCCTTCCTTTATTCCTTCCTTTTTTGCGCGCCAAACTACCAGAAAAAAACCGTGTTCCTACGGGATGGAGAAGGGGGGTACCCCTCCCTTCATCGTCCATTCCGACGAAATTGAAGCGAGCGATTTTTGGTTGGCTGCACTGATTTGAAATCGCTTTGAAGCTCGACCGCGCCGGCTCTGGTTCTGTCTCCGCTGGTTCCGGCTTTGAGGGGGGGGGGGGGGGGGGGGGCTCCTACTTAAAAACGGGTAAAGAGATTTTCTAGTGCGATGGAAAACATCTCAAAGCGAAGATAATGACGTCAGATCTTGGGGGTCTTATCCTTTCGCCGGGATTGGCCCCTCCTCGAGGTTCCCCCGACCCTGAGAGGCAACGTTGGCGAAAAAAGTTGCCAAATTCTTCTTTTAAGTTGGATTTATTTTCGTTTTTGGCGTCAGAATTGCGGCTGGAACTCCAAGTGAAGACACTAATCCATGCAGTCCCTTATCCGTATCACACTCGAATGGAGACGTGCAAAAACCGCTAATGTCCATTTTTCCAGTTTTCTGTTTTTTTGAGTTGATAATACTTTTAAAGAGTTGATACAATCGTAAAAGCGATGAAAGGACTTGTTTTGGGATTAAGGTAACCTGGAGACGAGTATTAAGGCCGCTTTCGTGGTTGCATCCAACTCCTAAAAGAATTATCAACTCAAAAAACTGAAGACTGGAAAAATTGACATTAGCGGTTTTCGCACGTCCCAATTCAATCCTCCTCCTTACTGAAGTCAGATTGGACGATGATTTGACTCAAGAAAGTTTCAAGGAGGGTCTTGAAACCAGATAAAATATTATACTCCGCACTAAGTAATGTAATCGGACAAAGCAAAAGTTAAAATCGGAGGTTAACGATACTGTTCACCTAATGATGGTTGTTTAGCAACTTGTTGGGAAAAAATCAAATAAAATTCGCCTCATGATGACTGATGAGTGTCGGGATGAGCACTTTGCTACGCTAGTTTTTGTCAGTTGAACCAATTATTTTCCAAATCTTGTAAGCACCAAAATTGCGAATGCGAGAAAAACGAGAAAACCCGTTTTATTCGCTTTTTTGGCTATCTTCGAATTCCAAAAAATGTAAGTTCTTTGAGAGGGCTATTTTGAAATCAGACTTGATTAATTATTCTAGAGAAAGCAAAGAAAAAACAACCCCTCTACCATCAAAAAAGAGATTGGTGCTTACGTGATTTGGAGAATGATCGGTTAAATTAAGTTGTGTTTGCTGAACCAGTTCCTCAGTCATCACCAGGGCCGGATTAAGGGGTTGGCCGCATGGGCCGCGGCCCATGGCGGCAAATCTAAGGGGCGGCAAAAATTTGGAATTTTTTAAAGTGTAGGTATAAAAAAGAAATCGGATTTATAAAAACAAAATTACAAACGAGAAAAGGCGACAAAATCTGTCATTTCCTGAGAGTATAGTAATTTCTAATTATGTCGTCTCTTAATGATACAAGAGACAGCACCCTCAATAAGTTGAGTTACCAGAGAAATCAAACACGCAATTTGGCCTAGAACGGTGCGACTCAGAGAGAAATGATAACGAGGACTTGAGATGAAAACGAGAAGCCCTTGGCGTGGCGATTTGCATGTAACACATATCAGCGCCTACAAAACTGCACGAATACTTCACGCATCGCATCAAAAACAGTGCGGTCACTGCGATCAGCGTGAAACGGATAGCGCATACAAGAATGCATGAATACTTCACGCATTGCGCCAAACACAGTGCGGTCAGTGTGAAACGCATGGCGCCTACAAGACTGCGTGAATACTTCATGCATTGCGCCAAACACGGTGCAGTCTGCGCGGCGCGGCGGCGGAAGTTAAAATCATTAATCCACATTCATGTTTGTTCTTTCATAATTTTTTCGTTCATTTCTTATGAATGGAAGGTCTTGTCCACACAGAGATAGGTTTACGGAACTTAACTTTCGCGCAAAGCTCCGTGAAATTTTGCTAGTAGTGTTGACAGGGCTTTCCCAAAAAATGTGTTCAACACGAATAAATGCGTCTTATGCACCCCTCCCCCGCTGACACGTTCATTTGATGGTTTTATCGAGTTTCAAAACGAATGAGAGGGGGCGACAAGGAGGTGAATCCGGCCCTGGTCATCACTAGGTGCAGTTGAGTGTTAACTTCTGAAAGAATTTTTTTTTATTCGGTAGTACAGAAAAGATAGCAGTGTGAAGTCTCTGAAATATATTGTCTGAAAAGTATTGCGTTGGTGAAAAATACTCATTTTTTCAGAGCGATGCTAACTTAGGTAAAAAATGACAAGTTGAAGGGAAATTTTGAAACCTTACAATCGAGATGCTTTCTTTGTGTCCCTACCGGAGTGTACTAACATTCAAAGTGGCAACGCCTTTAGTGTCCGCATTTATTCCAAGAAATCACAGCTTTGACTGCGAGTCAGCTTTAACTTGGAAACTCAAAACGTTAATTTATCAAACGACCCAAGCGAAAAAAGGCGTGAGTACCACGGACTCCTCGTTGAATTTACGCCCTTCTTCAAATAGACGGTTCAATTTGCAAGTATAGCGGAAATTGGAGTCCGCTCGGATTTGCGAGTGGCGAATCAAAGAAATCGATTTTACGAGGAATTTTAATCACGATCCGACTTGCCTGTAGCTTGCTTTGCCTGTCAGCTCCAGTCATTAAAATATCAGCAGACTCTACGAAAAAAGTAGGAGCTAAACGGAATCCGACGTGAAACTGAAATTGCTGTCGAATGTTGTAATAATAAAATTACATATACTATTTTACAATTTCTTGGTTGCACATTAAAAACTCCAACCTCTGTATTGATTCTCGTACAATTGCTTAAAAGTGCGGGCGGTACAGGTGAGGTGTATTTCGTTTCATTTTTTCTAAAATCCCTAAATTTTACATCGATTAAACTCACTTACCTTCGGTTATAACGTTGAAGTGATTCTCCTGAAAATATTCTCGATTTGCTTAAAATCGGGCTTGTCTGCGAAAATAGACATACTATGTGGTTTGTCTGATGCTCATCCGAATGGCGATGAAGATGGTAAAGTCCTGCATGCCGATATTTTAAATTTATGGACAAAACTTTAGACAAAGAAGACGGGTATGGAGGGATCCCATTGATGGAAGCGGGTGGTTGCGATGGAGAAAGGAATGGACTAACTGAAGACCCTACAGTTAGTCTATCATTTTCTCCTTTAGTCAATAGGAACCGTCCATTTCAACCAATAGGAACGCTCCATGATGCACTGCAAAAAAGTCGTTTGGATCTAGAAACCTGACTCTTACTACCATTGACAAGAAAAAATTCTCTTGAGTCAATCCAATTTTTCCTTGAATCGAAGAGCCTCTTGATTTATGCGGATTTCCTTTTGACTCAAGCAAAACGTCCGATTGATTCAAAAGTATATTTTCTTATCAATATTTTTAAGAGTCTGGACTCTAGATCTGGAAAAAATTCGCTTGGATCTAGAATCCAGACTCTTACTACCATTGACAAGAAAAAATACTCTTGATTCAATCCGATTTTTCCTTGAATCGAAGAGCCGAGCCTCTTGAGGCAGATTTCCTTTTGATTCAAGCAAAACGTCCGATTAGGCCAGTTGCGCTGGTCAAGGGATCATGTTTTGATGCTTGATTCTTGTAGGATTTCTACACTTGGAAGCCTTCTGCCCCCCCCCCCCCCCCCGCCCCTTCGCCCCCTCGATCCGAAGTTTCTGGATCCGCATTTGAATTTGGAAAAAAATACGTTGCTTTTTATTATAATACGTAAAGTTTACGAGAACCCTAAAGTATGTAACAATGGATTTTACGGAATTCTATCCTCGTGGCAACATTTATGATAAATTTACACCTATACACTATACACTATACACTACACACTATACACTATACACTGGAAAAAAAATTGCTTGGCTCTGGAGTCCAGACTCTTGAAAACATTGAAAAGAAAAAATACTATTGATCCAATCGGATTTTTTCTTGAATCAAAACGAAATCCACGTAAATTAAGAGGCTTGATTCTTGATTTAACTTAGATTCTGATTGAATCAAGAATACTTTTTCTTCTCAATGTTTTCAAGAGTCTGGACTCTAGATCCAAGCGACTTTCTTTTCCAGTGCCCCTATGTTTTCTTTGTCTATCGCTTTGTCTATAAATTTCAATTATCAGTTAGTCTGTTAGTGCAGATGTCCGGAACAGGTATATGTAAAGTGCTGGTGGCCTGTCGGCGCTCGGGGGTCGGGATGTTCAGGTGGGATGGAGTCGACGATGGCGATGGGGTTTCTCGCGGATCCGGATTCCGGATTGAGAGATCCCAGCATCGGGAGCCCCAACCCTGAACCCGGGAGCTCGGATGAGGAGCGGTGAAATCTTAGCCCGACGACCCCGGGACCGAGTGATTGGCAGGTCTCGGCTCCCTCTCGGCCCGGGGCTCCCGGAGTCCTCCGTTCCCGTGAGAGATTATCCGCTCCCGTTCCTCGCTCTCCTATTCCGCCCGTGTCAGCTCAGACGTCCCGAAACGGAGCAGATATCGCAGAGATCCCGCCTCGGTTCTAATAGTGGCGCAAGGAGAGTACCTATACATATTGGAGGAGTACGGACACGTCGAATTGGACGTATTTCTATCAAACGGAACTATGTGCATAAAGACATGAACCCTGAGACCCATAAGAATGCATGCATAGCAGGGCTCACGCCATAATACACATGGTTCCGTTTGACAGAAATACGTCCAATGGACCACTAGACAAGGTACGAATTTCAGCATTCTGATACATGTTACATAACTAAAATTTCACGTAAAACACGATGCGCACATAAAAAATTACCGAAATTAACTCCTTACTAAGATATTTGATGATTCTTGATGCGTGAATTCAAACCACCCGCTCATTAAAACTAAATGCTCTACGTGATTCAAATCGCGCGCTAGACGTTATCATGACAGTATCTGCGATGTAAAAATCTGGCAACCTCCATATTGACGCTTTGGCTCAGCTGTAGCAAATAGCTTATAGTTTGAACAACACATGGTGGAAAATGAACATTGCTCGATTGAGAGGCTTGCTGAAACCGTTGTAGTGCGCGATTTGACTCGCGTAGAGCTTTGAGTTTCTTGTGAGCGGGCAGTTCAAATTCCTTGTAGCCAATGTGAAATAAAAACGTTAATATCTTTGTTAGGAGTTGGTTTCAGTAATTTTCGTTGTAAGAATCGTGTTTTACGTGAAATTCTGATTAAGAAACATGTATCAGATTGCTTAAATTCGTACCTTGTCTAGTGGTCCATTATGGAGCTTTCAGGGACCAAAAAGTAGGCCAACCTTCTTACACACTCAATTGCATTGCGTATCCTCAGATTCCAATATCAAACCAAGATGACAAAGAATGTTCTTTAATGAGCGTTCTTCCGCAAAAATGAGTAAACCTGTGCAGAAATTGAAGCAAATACGTGCCTTACAAACGAAGAGAGAATTTGCAGGTGTTTGAAATTTGATGAATTTCGTGTTTAAGTAGAAACTACTGAGTGAATTGATCATGAGGATACCCTTGGATCATAAATTGAACAAATATTGGAGAAAATATTACAAAATGATCTACACACATAAAGCCGCTTTTATAGCGCAGCCTCGCGCTCTGCGACGTCCGATCGCCATTGCCCCCTATCCTCCCGGAGATCACCAGGCAATGATCAAAATGACAAAATGATCTAATCTGCTAAAATACGTGTATTTAAATGGGAAATGCCGCCAGATGACGTCACTCGGCGGTGCATTTTCTCACTTTTAAGTCTATTTTTACATTATTTCCCATATCAGAAAAAAAGTATTAAAAAATACCGTGAAATCAGCTCTTTAAGCACTTTCAGATGAAGCAATGAAACATTTGCATGCAAATTCTCCATTGTAATAAAACGCGATATCTCGTAATATTACCCTCATTGGTAAAGGCTACCACATAGTCAGGTGTTTATTACCATACTCGTATCATTGTGTCAGAGGATGGTGAAATCTACCACATTTCTTTCAGTGATTATCTGTAACAATCTCGATCTTCCTCCGAATTCTCTGTAAGAAAACGCCGCTGGAAAATTCGAGGAGCCAGAGCTCCAAGAGTGACGATAACTCAATCGAGCGGAGTGGCTGAAATTCGGGCCTGGAAAAGGCTGAAAAGCCTTTTTCCCCGAGTCGGCGAGGCCGGGAACTGGAGCGGAACCCGAGGGAGGGGCGGCTGAGAAATGGGCGGCCGTTAACGGAATGATAACTGCAAATTTCCCGACTGACACGAGTTTTCAAGAGGCCCCGGCCCCGGCGAGTGAGTGTGGAAAGGCAGGAATAAACTGTATCGCATCATTACCCCCCTCCCCGCCCCGCGCGATAATGGCCCGACCGCGGAAAGGGAGAATATTAATGAAGCCATTAGTGTTTTTATTTTTATTTGATTATTTTAACGTCGGGAATAAGTAATTGCGTGACGCCGAGATGCGGATCGACCCCGCTCGACGTCGCTGCGCTTTCCTCGATTATTGTCGCCTGCCATCGGAGGGCAGCGAGTTGGCAACACTGTTAGTACTCCACCTAAATCCATTAAATATATCGAGTCTAAGTGAGGCAGGCTGCTTCACCTATAATCGATTGTTTAACGTACATTTAACCAAAGAAAAACGGTGTTGCCAAATTTCAAAAATCGCTACTAGTGCACGAAGAAAAAAACTTAGTGCGTGGGACCCGAAGTTTAGGTCATTTGGATCTCTGAAGTTTTCGGATTGAGCATCTGAACACTTTAGGTCCAGCCGCTGAGGTTTGGATCACACATCTGAAACTTCAGTTCTTACATCTGAAGTACTTCGGTTTTCACATCCGAAAAACTTCGGTTCTCACATCTGAAGTACTTCAGATGTAAGAACTGAAGTTTCACATGTGTGATCCAAACCTCGACAGCTAGACCTTAAGTGTTCAGATGCTCAATCCGAAAACTTCAGAGGTCTATATGACCTAAACGTCGGGTCCCACGCACGAGGTTTTTTTCTCCGTGTGTACACTGCCGTGATAGCGAAGAGAGCTAATGAAAACAGTACTTTCAAGTAAAACGCTGCCCTCTGCTGCGAATTTCTATCCAGAAACTGCGTCTGTTGTGTGTCCAAAACGCAACCACGAAAGCATGCAGAAGATAGCACCTACGGCTGTCTTGCCTGATAATAGCCTAGCATGAAAATGAAAAATACCCTCTTTATGTAATTGAAATAAAATCAGTCGATTTTTAATCATCCAAACGATTTCCAGGCGAATAGTCGGATGAATAGTGGCAATGTGACGTAGAACGGAGGCTTCTTTCAATAAAATTTTTCGGTCAGAAGCTTCCGAGCCAGTTTTCTCAAAACTTCATTTTTTGCACTTACTGCTCTCTTTGCTATCACGGCAATGCAGCACTGGAAAAAAAACAAAAACACATTGGATCTAGAGTCCAGACTCTTGAAAACATTGACAAGAAAAAGGACTCTTGATTCAATCAGAATTAAGCTTGAATCAAAAGGAAATCCGTTCGAATTAAGAGGCTTGGTTCTTGATTTAAGCTTCAATCTGATTGAATCAAGAGTATTTTTTCTTGTCGGTGTTTTTAAGAGTCTTGATTCTAGATCCAATGTGTTTTTTTTCTTTCTTTTTTTCCAGTGAGGTGTACCCTTGAGTCCCATCTCAGCCAAAGAACGTAACTTCCTCACCCAGGCTACGCAAGAGAGCGTCTGCGAGGAACACCATCGATCGTTGGTGAATTTCGATTAGGACGATGAAGCAACCGGTGGATATTGGATATTACAACAACATGATAATTGAGCGGCCACAATGTACGCACTGATAGCTTTGCTCCTCGGTTTGAGTTGATGTCCCAACGCACATGACATGAAACGTACGGCTTGACACGTGTAAAGTAATGAGATCGGAAACAGGGCCTGGTAAGACGTTACATAGGTTTGAATTTTCAATTCGAGCAATCGTCTAACCTATGGACAAAGACTTTACCGCCGTGCTTAGAAGTTCGGTTTGATTTGATATTTTTGGACGACTCGAGTGCAAAATTTTCATGAAGTAATCCGCTGGGCATTTGTATTTTGCTAAAAATTTAAAGTATTTAGATTCTATTCTTGTAGATGGTCACAGCTCGTCGTTCACCTCACAGATGAACGGAACTGCATTTCAATGTTGTCAAATTTCCAATCGCAAATTGCATTCTAATTAGGATAATCATGTCATTTCAACTGAAAATTTCACAAATGACTTCTTCAAAGTCACGCAAAAATCAGAAAAATTTTGGACGAAAATTGCATAGAAATAAAGTCTTATTATATACTAAAAAAATTCGGTTATACGAACCAAAGTTTGGTATTCCATATCATCCCAACTAATTCGGGCCGTCAAACTGAACTTTCGGTTCCTGTAACCGAACTATTGCGATAAAGTGAACTGACGGACAGAGTTTGGTCATATATGCTGAAAGTTTAGTTACACGAATCGAAAATCCAGTTTGACAAACCGAATAGTTGGTATGATCCGGTACATCGAACGTTCGTTTCATATGACCGAATCTTTTTTTCAGTGAAATTGAATCATGCAAGTCAATTTCGGTACCTTGCTATATGCTGTCGTGCTAAGGAAGAACGCAGTATGAACATCCGAGAGTCGCCAATTTCCTTCCGTTAATATTTTTATTTTTGAGGAAAATTTACAATATTTTTCCTTGAGATTTTCAGACTTTTTAGACCAACTTACATACAAAATTATCCGAGAAATTGGAGGAAAAATGTTCCCAAATTTTCTTGAAAATTAATGATTTATCAATGGAAATTTGACAGTACCTGATGGTACATACGGTGTTGTTCCTTAGCACCGCAGTTCTGGTATATGCTGCCGTGCTAAGGAAGAACGCCGTATGCACATCCGAGAGTTGCCCAATTCCTTCCCATAATATTTTTATTTTTGAGGAAAGTTATCAATATTTTGCCTTGAGATTTTCGCACTTTTTGGATCAAATTACACACAAAATTATCCGAGAAATAGGAAGAAAAATATTCACAAATTTTCTTGAAAATTAATGATTTATCAACGGAAATTTGACAACACCTGATGGTACATACGGCGTTTTTCCTTAGCACGGCGGTATGGAGCCCCGTTCTTTCCTTCGGGAAACGACGAGTTACGAACCGATTTGGTCCTTTGTGGACCAAAATTTCCCACCATAAATGCCCGTCCAAAGTCGGACCTCACCGGAGGTACAGTCGCGCACGCAGACCAGCGACGAATCGTTATCGCATCATCTCGATCGATATATAGCACAGCTGAGATAGAGATTTATCGATTAAGGTCGAACCAACAATCGATCCGGAGCCCCAGCGTCTCCGGCTGACCTCACCGCGACAGATGATGAATCAACTCAATAATGAGACAAGAACGGGGAACTTAATATTCCTGCCGGGAAAGAAACGTTCTGTCACTCGTTAGCCGATGATGTCCCGCCGTTCGATTGCGAAAACCACGTATCCAACACGAGGCCTCGATTGGATTTACGCGGTTCTCGCCCGAAACGACAAGGCGGGGGAGGAGGGGGGATCTCACCTGACAGTCATGAATGAGGTTCCGCGGTGAGGGTGCGTATCACTCCGCACAAAAGCCCCACATCTTGGGGCCCCGCGGGCCGGGCCGGTAGGAGGAAAAAAACCGGGGGAAAAAGTGAGAGATTGACATTTTTTAAGTCGTCCTCGTCCGCCCCCGCAGCGCTTTCCGTTGTCATTCATCCCCGGGCCCGGCGGACCTCGGAAAAAACCGGCCGGGGAGGAAGAAGAAAAATTGGAGCGGGGAATTGAAGGAGGAACGAGAGTTGGAGTTGATCCGTTGGACTCGTTACAGGGTTGCCATTTTACGGGAATTGTTTTGATTTTTTTCATAGTTAAAGGAGGGGTTAAATACCATAAAGGGCGGTTTTGGGCCTATCCTGAATTTCCACAACTCTCGGATTTTTTGCGCATTCCAAGTCTATATTTTACGGAACGCATCATGATTTGGTAAATTTTGGCATCTTTTTTGGTTTAATACTGACCTAAGAATGGGACTGCCGGCCGATTTTGGCGGGAAATGCGAGTTGTGCCGAAAAGATCCGCATTTTTCGGAAAAATTAGCTATCCGACGGTATCCGTCAATTGGACGTATTTCTATCTAACCTAAG